>NW_022990375.1:0-34765 GCF_902827175.1 Gymnodraco acuticeps
TTAGGAAATGCATGTGTCTGTAATAAGAAGATCAAGAAGAAGATTTAAGTATGAGAGCACTCTCATAATAACGTAACACAATCAGAGACTGGATATATCCCCCCCCCCTGGGGGGAGTGGACCTAACACCCTCTAGGGGGGTTCTCACCTCCTCTAGGGGGGTCCAGGGGCATGCCCCCCCCCCCCGAGAAGATTTTTTTTTTAAATATTGAAGTGAAAAGCATCAATCTGGTGCACAGAGAGCAAAATGAAGAGATCTATGGATCTACGTGCTCCTTGCTTGATTCATGCCTTCCCAGTCCCTTATCACGTAGCCTATAAGGGAATGGCGCCAGTTGTTGTAGCCAGTTGTGGTGAAGGCATCTGACTTACTTGAACCGAAATGTCTACATGCAGAAGATGGCATATTTTTTACATGAATATTCAGCCAATCTCTGTTTTGAAACCATGAGCTGCAAAATGAGCGCACTGTACAGGCGAGTTGGATACTTTTTTAAATATACCTGCAGGCTCTGTTTTGCAGAGGTCCTCTGGCACTTGCGGGCCGCTGAGGGGTGGTGGTGTTTGGTTTTCAAATGAGGGTGCATAACGACTCAACTGAGGGTGCAATGCACCCCTATGCACCCCCGTAGAACCGGGCCTGATTATGTGCCACATTTCTTTCTATATTGTAGCCTGATGTACACATCGACTGTCAACAAAACAGTTTCTCAGTCCAATGCTAAGTTAGTGGCAGGCTCTGTGTGACTGGAAGGCTACAAAAAACCCAAACATGTCCTTAATGTTACTCAAAGCAAATATATGTAATATAACCGTTAGACTGCAGCTAACTGTGGGGCTACACACCCCTCATACTGTGAGTGAATAACTTGAGATGGTTATGTTGTCTAAAGGAGAGACAATCATTATGGTATTAGGCCATGCAAATACAGGGTCAACTTAGTGATAAAATAAGTGTTGTATAATATATGTCCTTAAATAATGTTATTTCATAAATAGTTGTTAATGTAATGATTACATGTTCTCCTTATTCAGTTCCACTATCAGATGATGCTGATGGTGATGGCCCTGAGGGAGAGATGCAGGCAGAGCTCAGTGGACAGAACTGGCAGGTACAGAGGAAACTGTTTCAGTAGGCTATGACTGACACTGAACAAAACCAAAGGAAATGTAATGACAACAGTATAAGGCATATGTACGCCTACTGTTTGTGGATTTCAGCTCGGCTTTTAACACACTGCAGCCTCACATCTTGCTTCAAAAACTGATAAAGATCAGTATACATCCTTTTATCTTGAAATGGTATTTTTCGTTTTTAACCAATCGCACTCAGCATGTCAGGGTCAACAATGCCCTCTCAGAGCCCCGGACCATCAGTACAGGAGCCCCCAGGGTTGTGTGAGCCCCCCGGTCCTCTTCACACTGTACACAAACGACTGTACGAGAATCCACCCGGAGAATTATATCATCAAATGTTCAGATGATACAGCCATCCTTGGCTTAATGCACAAAGGCAGCAGTTCATCGGCTTATCACTCTGAAATAGAGATATGTGTGCAGTGGTGAGATTTTAACCATCTAGTGCTGAATGTGAAGAAGACTGAGGTGATGGTGTGGGACCCAAAGGCAGTGGGTGACCTTAGGCCGGTGGTTATCCACAATGAACCCATAACTCAGGTCAGCTCCTATAAAGTACCTTGGTGTCCATTCTAGATAATACACTCAGTTGGAAGGTGCATGTTCAAGGTCTGTGCTCTAGACTTCAACAGCGATTGTACTTTCTGCGTCGACTCCGGGCTTTCGGAGTCGACCAGAAGTTCATGTTACTGTTCTATCATGCAGTGTTGGAGAGCATCATTAGGTATGGTGTTACTGCCTGGTATGGTAACTTGACAGTGCAGTCAAAGTCACAGATCGCTCGCCTGGTTCAGACTGCTATGAAAATGATGGGGGTTAAAAACACCCATCTCTCCAAAACATATACGAGCAGTCCATTATCAGACAGGCAAACAACATTGTGTCTGATCCCACCCACATACTCCACCCAGAATTCCAGCTCCTACCTTCTGGTAGAAGATGCAGGGTTCCCAAGAGCAGGCTGAACCGCTATAAGCACTCATTCCTAACTATGTCCATTAAGCTTCTTAACATTCACATGAAATGAAATGTACTTTTTAAATGTTGGCCATGAGGGTAGTGCAATAGGTCGCCATTGTCAGTATGTGCATCTGTGTATTGTGTTTGTTCAGACGGTGTATGACTGATACATGTCTCTTAATGTCCACTATGCTTGTATATGTCCATGTATGCGGAACTGCAGGACGGAGTCCAGAACAAATGTCCTTACGGGGACAATAAAGTATATCGTATCGTATAAGCAAGCTGTTCATGTTCTCTCAATAAGTTATTATAGTTATTGATCAGAGTTTAATCCATCCCAATGCTGGTTCTTATTCAGTACCAGCAGATTCTGAGGAGGTTGACAAGACAAGTCAAGATTCAGGGTCCAGCACAAGGGAAATTGCAACTGAGGAGAAAGACAGCGAAAGAGACAGGAAGTTGACACAGAGAGGCCTTTTGATTATTGTGCTCGCCCTCAGCCAACCACCCGCTACAAACTTCCAAGAAAGCCATTCCCAAAGGTATTCCACAGCAAGATGGGACAAATAGAAAGTGGTTAACTTACTGTGAATCATCTCACTCTCTATATTGCTCGCTGTGTCTCATGTTTGCCTGGCATGCCAGTGACAATGCTTTTGTGAAAGGAGGCCTGCAGGCATGGAAGCATGTTCACCAGAGAATTGAAGAGCATGAAAGGAACGGGTTGCATCGAGATAGTGCAGATGCATATTTCCTGAGAGCAAGCAGAGCTGATATCAGTAGCCTATATACTCAAAGTGCACCAGATTGATACATTTAACTCCAAAATAAAAAACTAATCTTCCTGGGGGTGCATGCCCCCGGACCCCCCTATAGGATTTGAGGTCCACCCCCAAATAAAACATGTTCACATGGAAAGGTTCCCAAATACATATGCACACTTTTTTTAACAATATCCTATGTCCATATGTTTCTAAGTAGTAGATTTAAACTGTAGGGCTATCACTAAGGGAAACAACGTTGTAAATATTGACGATACATCCAGCAAAACACCCCCAACAAAAACTGGTAGTGGCCTGGCTGGGTGTATCATTTCCGGCCTGACCTATGGTCCCAGTCCGGCCCTGCTGACACACACACACACACACACACACACACACACACACACACACACACACACACACACACACACACACACACACACACACACACACACCACACACACACACACACACACACACACACACACACATTACTGATTAAACTGATATCACAATTGAGTTACTTTCTTTAAATAAATATACTGTAATTGGAAAATAATCATGTGGTATCCTTGTTTTGTCCGTCCTTGAGCCAGGGCTCCTTATTGTTGTATGTAGGTTATTCTTGGTTTTAGAATGAATTCAGTAACGGTGTGTGTGTAACACAAACATAACAAATCATTGGATAGTGTTTCTCAAATGAAGGGGGGAAATAATGAAATAAAGTGATTTATTAAGACAAGTTATTACTTTCTTCCTTTACTTGGCATTCTTCAAAAATACACAGACATTGCACCACATCGTTTCACGTCTTCAAAGTCCTCCTCATTACTCACAAAGCCCTCAACAATCAGCCCCCCCCCTACCTCAAAGACCTGCTGCACCACCACGCCCCTTCCCGCTGCCTCCGCTCATCAGAAGCCAACCTCCTATCTATCCCCACCCGCATCAATCACCGGACCTGGGGGGACAGAGCCTTCTCCGTCGCTGCCCCCTCCCTCTGGAACTCACTCCCCCATCAGAGACTGCACTGACCTCACCACCTTCAACACACTCACAAAAACTCACCTCTTCAATCTGGCTTTTAATGTGTGATTGTTTTTGTATTATTTGACTTTAACTTTAACTATATATTTATTTGTTGTTCCTTACTTTTCTTTTCCCTTCACTATATCTGTAAAGCGTCTTTGAGCACCTGTAAAAGCGCTAACAAATTAAATCTATTATTATTATTATTTGTGCAGCCTTTCTCAGCAGCAGAGTAATGGCGAACCTTTGTTTCCTCCTGACAGCTCACTTAAAGGTATACTCAATTCAATACAATGGCTTTATTAGCATGACCTCAGTTACATATAGTATTGCCAAAGCTCTGTTGCAACATCTATACAAAATATATGCTCCCCCTTGTGGCCAAAGGGGGACACAACTCGTGTCTTCAGATGTATGCTTGAGTGCAGCAAAATATAGCTCAGTGATTATTTTGTCAACTTAGCATCATAAAACAATACATATTTTATTAAACGGGACATTATAATCTCCGCACATTAACTCTATATTTTCCTCTGCCATGGGGCCAAAATGAAATGAAATAAAATAAACAAATAGGGGTTGCTTCTTCTCTGTACTTCTATGTATACTGCATCCCTCCATATCAAATAAACCATAAACAAATACATAAAGTCGTGTTCACTGCAGCGATCTATTTCACACACAAAACTATGAAATATTGGTGTAGCCTATAGGCCTATATATGATATACAGTGGCGTTTTCTCCTGGAGACCAAGGGAAGACAGGCTTCTCCTGTTTTTTCAGCCTTTGTTATCATTTAGATAATTACAAATATATATTCTTGTCTGTGGTTGTTGACAGGTTTCACTATAACTCAAACAAGATCAGTTCCTCTGATTATTCCGTTTGGTTCACCATCACGCTCCATAATAAGCTTCCGCCTGGTGTCGTTGAGCAAAAACACGCCTTCTTCTTTTTGGTGGCTAATTCAAAAATAGCATCTGTGAGGAAATGAAGCACTATCATTGGTGCAGATGATGACACAGCAGGATCTCTTCAACGGGACGTGTTCAGGGCATAGAACATTTAAATGGGGCTACTCGGATTATGGGCAACTCGGATAGTTCACAGAGGATCATCGCATATTCAGTCGGTTTTTACCTTTGACATCAATATTGCCATTTTTGTTTTTAGATCGTCTTGACTTTTGTAATATCTCTCAACTCATGATGGCAGCCGAATGCCATTTTCCAATGATGGCAAACGCATTTGAAAATGAGCGCGAAGTAACTTTGAATTACATAAAAACTTTCGATGATATGCGTATTATATGCTGCTTCTATAGAAGCAGCGATTTTGTACATTTATTTAAATATTTATGTTGTTTTTGTTACTTTTATGTTGCTTTGTTCAGCGATGGACACGGAAGGATCTAATATCAAGTGACATGGAGGAAGGCTGTTATGGATTTATTAACATTTAAAGTGAGGTGGGTTGCTTTCAAACATCTATCCATACACTGTATAATGAAGTTATTATAGTCTGTGTTGTAGCCTATCATAGACCACGGGTAGGCAACCCTCGATTATTGAGCCTCTGCAGTGTAACGTTGACCCAAAAGTAACCTGGAAACAGCTATATTTTATGTGGCACATTGGACCATTCTGTATAGGAACGGCGTTTATCTTGAGTTTAGTGGAACATGCGTCACAATTTAAATGTATTTAAACGATAAACGGCAGATTTTATTCCCCGGGGCTAAATCAACAAATAAAAAGTGCATGTATAGATTAATTTGCTTTCTGCCAACCATGCTGGCTCACCTTGCCTGACCTATATTATGTGTGTGTGTGTGTGTGTATATATATATATAAGAGCCTGATCTCACCAGATTGCGTGACTCCACCACGACTCCTTAACAACACATTGCTTGGTGAAGTCACCACGCCAACAACCCCAATAAGTGAATGAGGTCTTGGTCGTGGTGCACACACTCATTTCTACAACGTCCTGCAGTGAGCTTTGTGTTCTATAAAACGTTTTTAAAATCTATTTTATAGCTTGTAGTAACTCACGGGAGGCTTCTTTTATTTTATTTGTATTCATAATCATTTGTATTTTTCGTCAGAATGTAGGCCTATTATGGCGCATTAGTTACCAATGTTTGTTCTCAAAAAACAGTGCATTGTGTGTCACGCATTCTGGTGAGATCAGGTTGGACAAAGGAGCCTCATTCACTTTGCATTGGGGTTGTTTGCGTGGTGCCGACACGTAAATGTAACAAAGTTAGTGACTCCACCAGGCAATGAGGAGTAAGGACTAAGGAGTCGTGGTGGAGTCACGCATTCTGGTGAGATCAGGTTGATATATAAACCAGGGGTATCAAACTCATTTTCATCGCGGGCCACATCAGCATTATGTTGCACTCAAAGGGCCAGTTGTAACTATATAAATATACATAGGCTATATAAATATATAATATAGGCCTACATAAAATAATGTATTATATTACATTATTGCCTCTGCATTGGATTATTATGGGATAGGGTAATAACTTAATAACTATACGTCTGGAAGCAGATTGTGGGACATGTAGTTTATGGGCAACGTGCTTCTGTAAATCGGCATGTGACCATATAATATTATATTCTTTGCAAGCTCTTGCTACATAAAATGAAGTTGCGGGCTGGATTTGGCCCCCGGGCCTTGAGTTTGACACCTCTGTTTATGCAACACTTTATGCATTTCTCTCTATTTTGCTCTAGAGAAAAAAAACGTTTTATATATTAAACTTACATATGTGTGCTTATTGCATAACATTTCAAGATACATATGACAGATTGTTCACAATATAGGTTACATTTGAAAAGAAAAAAGGCTTGCAACTGACCGTAACCCAGGAAAGTTGCAACATGTTTAATGTACATTCAATTTCAATAATTAACTTTCACTTTATGACTTAATGAGCAAAGTGGTAATTGTTCTAATTATTCTTTTACAATAATATTATAGTTTTATTTATTTATATAATAATGTACATGTTTTCAGCTTATCAGCTGATAGATATTCATCAGTTCAGCTTCTATATTTACCTTTAGAGGTCAAATAATTGTTGGCTGTTTGCAAACTCCTTGTACAAATGTGCTTAATTTACATTGGTCATGCCAATAAAGCTTCTTTGCATTTAGGCACAGAGAGAGGGAGAAAGAGTGACAGAAGACTGACCAATTTGAAACTAAATTAAATACATTCTGACCCCATAAAAATATTTTATATGCAAGTTTCAATGCTTTAAAAAGTGATTTACAGTGCAGAGTGAGTAGAGTGAGGACAGTGCATTTTGGGATGGTGATGTGAGGATGGGGTGTGGGTGAGGGGCATGTGTGTGGGTGAGGGGCGGTGCTTGCATTACTTGATATGGAAAACCTCATGTTTCTTCACAGTTTGTCAGAAATCTTGACAGCTTAAACCTTTGAGAAAAATGTCTGTCGAACAACTCTGCACAGCTTCTGCCTGTGGAAAGAAACTTAAAGTGACGGATTTGCTGAAAAAAGGAGCAAAAGTTAATGGATTTAATAAATACAAAAGGACTGCACTGCAGGTTAGTAAGAACTTGAATACATTTCATCATATTTTTGTTATAATGTACTGTTAAATGCATGCTGTTTGACATTATCTAACTATATTCAGTAAATTGTGTTTATTATTTGGTAATAGTTATTACTCAGTGGATAGTGTGCTGGACTTCGAATCAGGGGATAGCAAGTTCGAGTCCCACTGCAGTCAGCATGTCGTTGTGTCCCTGAGACACTTCCCCCCAAAGTACTCCTGTGGGGATTGCCCACATACTGAATGTATGTAAGTCACTTTGGATAAAAGCGTCTGACAAATGACATGTAATGTAATGTTATTAGCTATTTTAAACAGCTATATGAGGAAGTCTGTGGACAGAGAGGTTTTGGGGAATTTGTAGCAAACCTTCATCAAAGGAAATAGTGATTTTGAAGATAGAACAATGAGATCCTGTCACCTGCAGTTTCACAATGGAAAGTATTTCTGGTGTTTATTTCGTACTTGATGCTAAAAAATAAAGAATAATCCCATTTCAGTTACCTATGAGGGGAAATGCATGTTACATTTTAAGGTGTAAAAGTTATAAAAATTGAGGAAATGGGGAACCCGGCCTGTAACAAGATGGCTGCTGAAAAAAAGTGCCATCTCACCTCTTGATCCTGTTCTTTTTTAAAATTTAATTTGTGTGCATGCCTCTGTATAAGTTAAGCCTCTAAATCTCTGGACTGTCCCTTTGTTATAATTATGTATGGACCCAAGGCAGAGAACAAACCACTCTTTACTTTTATAAACTTGTATCTGTATTTCCATTATACGTTAATTTCAGTGGTGGAAGAAGTACTCTTCTACTGAAGTTATATTACAAATTATACAGTGTAAAATGACTCTGTTAAAAGTCCTGCAATCATAATCTTACTCATGTAAAAGTACAAAAGTGTTGGCATCAAAATACTCACATTTCCAAAAGGGAACGTTTTTACATAATGTCCCATTTAAGAATAATATATATTACATTACTGGATTCATATTTTTTTTAACAAGAATGTGGTCATCACAGCTGATAAAAGTGGAGGTATGCTTATAATTAGTGGATGTATGCTGCTGGATATTTGACCATATAGCTAGTTTATTTCTTAGTTTATTTATATTTTGTATTTGCTAATCATTTGAATCTGTAAAGTAACTCATTTTATCAAATGCATGTAGTGGAGTAGAAAGTGGAAGTACCCGTGTAGGAATACTCTGTTATAGTCCTTGATTCAAAATGTTACTGAAGTAGGCCTAAAGTATAAGCGTATAGTAAAATAACTTATTATGCAAATTGGTCCATTTCAGAATAATATATATGATATGTTTTATAATGATTGATCATTAATGTAGGAGCCATGACACATGTATAGTAGCCTAATGTGTTTTGTTTTAATGGGTGCATTCCATAGACTGTAGGTGCATGCATTCACACCTGCCTTGTATAGTCCGGTTGAATCAAACCCTGGTGCGTTTCGCCGCTTGGTTCGTTTGGGTCGGTGTGAACACAGTCTGAGACCTCTTAAGTGAACTAAACAACCGGACTCTGGTCCGCTAAAATAGGTGGTCTCGGAGCGCTTGCTAGTGAACTCTGGAGCGGATCATTGCTGGTGTGAACGCAGTCCAACCAAAACATAAGAAGCGTAGTATTTACGAGTCACAAGAACGCGGAGGTCTTCAAAATCTTTAGCGAAAGAGTCTTTCAAGACATCCGCGGTTGTTTAGTTAAAGAGTGAAGCAGAATGAAGTGTTGAACAGTGTCGTGTAAAGTCAAAATTCTCCGTCAACTATATACAAGTCAGAGCCACCTGTCGTCGGTGAAACGCCCTCCTGACTGCAGAACGTCTCATTATATGTGTTATAATGTTTTTTAACGGACGTTGTCTGATTATATAATCATATGCGCGGGCCGCTAGAGTCTGTTGATCTCCAGACTAACAGCTGCATGAGAATAACCTGCCGAAAGTGCCGATGCTCCATGGCGGAGGCTCCGGTAGAAATGGCCGGGATTTGCGTTTTTACCCCCTTAATGTCTGACCAATGGTTGAACAGCATTTCCGTGCACATGACTTGTGTTTAAAGTTTATAGTCCGTTTGAGTTTTGCCCGAACGCAAACCGAACCTTCTGAAAAATGAAACCATGTAGGGCCTAACAAACTGTCATCTGGTGCGCAACAGAGAAGCGGACTATTAGGTGTGAATGCACCCAGATATTTGTTTGATCACTATTGATTGGTTGGCTCGGGTCACACATGGATACGGGTCGGCACTCGTGTGTGTGTGTGTGTGTGTGTGTGTGTGTGTGTGTGTGTGTGTGTGTGTGTGTGTGTGTGTGTGTGTGTGTGTGTGTGTGTGTGGAAGAGAGGGTGACACAGGGCCGTTGTATTTTTTGTTGACCGCAAGATGTATGATTGCTTTGATCATTATTATTACAATGTCTATGTGATCACCACGTATTTTTCATTAAACTACAATACAATTCAACAGAGTTTTGATCTCAGCAAGTACTCTTTTTAGCGTGTCATAATATCAAACAGGCCCGGCCTCAGCAGCCTCTCAGCGATTTAGTTTGTTTCCTGTCGCTAGGCTATAAAGTGTTCTCAAAGCTGGTGAAGGTGCAGCTAGTCTGAAGTACTTTGTATACTGCAGGGTAGCTGGTGGATTTACTCCAGGTGGAACTAAAGTCTGATTCAACACTTGATTAGATTTCACATCATTCATCCACATCTGTGAAGTAGGCCTAACTAAAGGTATTAAATACATGTAGTGGAGTAGAAGTACACCATTTACCTCTGAACTATAGTGGAGTACAGAAGTATAAAGAAACATGAGATGGAAATACTCAAGTAAAGTAATACCTCCATTTTAGTATAGTAAGAAACAAAACATTGAAATAGTCTCTCAAACCTGTACCTAAGTTGGCCTACATTACTTGAGTAAATGTAAAGTCACTTCCCTCATGATACAAACTTAAGTAAAGTGCAAGTAGCCTACTCCAACATTGAAGTGCAATAGCCTACCTAATGTACTTCACACCACTGGTTAATTGAATGGATAATTCATTATTGTGAGTTTCTCATCTGTGTGTCTGCAGGTGGCGAATTGGGCCTGTGTCGAAGTGGTGGAGGCGCTTCTCTCCGCGGGGGCCGACTTCGACATCCGGGACCCTGTCCTGGGGCTCACCCCGCTGCACGACGCAGCGCGCGCCGGTTACATCGGTTCTGTGGAGAAGCTCGTGCAATGCGGCTCAGATGTAAACCTGTGTGATAAGCTCGGTAACCTTCCGCTGCACCTGGCCACCATGGAGGGAAACCTGGAGGTTATCCGGCTGCTGATCCCTCTCACCGTAGACCCCCGGGCCCGCAACGCGGAGGGATACAACGCCGGGCAGCTGGCGCACAAGGAGGCGGCCAAATACATCGAGGATTATTTGAGCTCAAGTGAGTGGTGGTCTGCTTTGATGTCTGGCAATAAAATAACTTCCTGTCCACAAATCCAAATCTGTTTTTTAACCCTCCTGTCGTGTTCGGGTTAAATCTGTCCGATTAACCACTTTTATATAGATATTGTGTTAAACAGGAGGGTTAAAAAACGCATAATTTTCAAACATATATGTTACATAAGCCTATATTTGTATTTTGTATGCTAAAAAATAGCAGGCTTTATCAAGCTGTGGTATTATTCTGAAAGAGAAATAGAAGCCTTGCATGTGTTTTTTCAAAAATCTATTTTTTTCTCCACATCAAAAATGTGCCCCCCAAAAAGGCTAGTATAGCTATAGCCTATATAAAGTAGTCAGTATTTTATAACGGTTTAGGGTGTTAGAGAGCGGCCGATATAAGCATCTGTTGACGGTGCATAATTGGTTCTTAATTTAAAAACTACATTCCATGCCGAGATTTCGTTTAGATCTGTCACTCCAAAATTGAAACGGTGAAAAGGTAAACATGAGGCTTATACTGAATGTGGGTCTAAATCAGAAGTAGCTATAATAAAGATTCAGCATTAGTATACAGTGTATAACATGGTTTCTGAATTAACAGCTATAGCCCGTTTAAAGGCCTACCTTATGAGCTGTAGCCTGAAGGGGCAGCAGATATGCCTGTGTGTGTGTGTGTGTGTGTGTGTGTGTGTGTGTGTGTGTGTGTGTGTGTGTGTGTGTGTGTGTGTGTGTGTGTGTGTGTGTGTGTGTGTGTGTGTGTGTGTGTGTGTGAGCACGTTTAGACAACTATAGAAATATAGTTTCATGTTTTGGGGATTTAAGCACATTTTGGTTAGCGCAATGGCATTTAAGTTAGCCCATACTTGCTAAACAGATAAACCGATATATCATATGAATACGATATTGAAATGAGAATAAAACAGACCAATATATCGGCCTAGAGGCCGGTACCCCCCCGTTGACAATTGATTAGCGGTACCGAGTTGGGCCGGTCGGCCGGTCGAGTTTCCCCGGGCTGATTTTTAGTCCCAGTCCGCCCCCACGACTAGGCCTCCTAACTGCCAAAAGGGTGCTTCTTTGAACTGTTAAATCAAATTGAGGAATAACATTATGTATATCAGCTGCCGAATTGATAAGCGGGGACACATAATTAAGTATGGCTTACACGTCGATGATGACAAAACCGAGCGTTTTTTAAAGTGAGTCTGGTATCCCCCTCCAGATAATAATGGACTGTTCCGCAAACACATCGAATCAACGGCACAATAATTAGCTAGTGATAGGCTACTCGTAAAACAGAATAACAAAGTCACTATGGGTTCTGCAGGCTTTGGGATGTTCCCCAAACATATATTCACTTTTTGTCATTAGCCTTTGTAAATAATTAAATGTCAAACGAGATGTAATATTTGCAGTAGGCTAGTCCTCCACGGAGGAGCCAAAAGGGAGCACGTGTTTTTAACGTTTTTTAAATCATTGTTATTGGAACAAATAGCGTAATTTCTGTAATGACACTGAATCAAACAGCAGTGTTTTCAAAGCATAATCGAGAACACTTTCATTTTCGATGGCAGGTTTTCAAAGAGGCTAAAACCCTTTTGTAATCTCCACAGACCAGCCGTGATGTGACTGAGGCTACTGATACCTATTTTTTTTAACAAGGGTAATAATGTATTTGATGCATACGAGTCAAACATGAAAGCGTGACCTAACACGACCTCTAATGATGATTCATTAAATTCAAACATAATTTCATTGTGACACCATCAGCGTTAAACGGGATGATATTACAACATAACAGTCACTTCTGGAAATCAGTAGGCCTACCAGCCACACAGGGATTCATATGGGAAATACAAGCGTGTTATAAAGTAGCCTATATTGAAAACGAAACAAAACCCAACTTTATTTATTATAAAAACACACACGGTTTCACACTAACCCCAACTGTGTGTCCCGGTGTGTGTGTGTGTGTGTGTGTGTGTGTGTGTGTGTGTGTGTGTGTGTGTGTGTGTGTGTGTGTGTGTGTGTGTGTGTGTGTGTGTGTGTGTGTTGTCTTTCTACCGGCTGTTAAGCTAACGTTACACTGTGGCTAAGACGTACACACCTTGTTTCCTGGCTCGGCATTAGTGGACGTTTTTGGATTGGTATTCTGCTGCTGCGACCCATCTTTAAAATAAACTGACCTGTCGGAGCCATCAGAGCATGTGGGCCTACTTACAGTAAAAAAATAAAAGCACTCATTCTGAACAATGGCCCATTTCAGAACAGCTTCTCAGGTGTCCCGGAGTGACTGTTGGTTTGCAACTACAGCACATTATATCATGTTAACATAAGTTATTGTGTAACTTCTTGAGAAGACAAAGACTAGACAGGAGAGGGCAGGATGTGGAGATATTGTGCAGGAGACTTGAGTGAGTCCCTGAGGACTTTTAGAAAGTCTAATTAGGGAACTAGTTCTACCAGAATACCAGAAATCTCTAAAATAATAAAGCACTGTCTATTCAGCTGTTTAAGAGCCAGGGCAGGGTGGAGCTTTCATTTTTGAAATCCCCTTTTTGTTCATGACTCATGATCAACACATTCTTATCAGGGTTATCTAAAGTCACAACACCATTATAATAACGATGCACATATGATTGCTGCACTTAAGTATTGCATTATTGTCACACTGTTTAAGATTTAGATGTGTTTAGATTTGTTTTCTCTTCTCTCTCACAGACTAAAGGACGAAGCAGATGAAGACGATGAAGATGAATCATTCTGCATTTCTGCTGATTCTTGGGAATGCAATTGGGAAAACTTTGTACATTTGCATCTCCTGCTTTGAGAGAAACGGGAGACACATGTTTGTAATAAAATAAGATTGACTTTTATTCCCTCGTGGGGAAATTGTTTCTCTGCATTTGACCCATCCTAGTGTTAGGAGCAGTGGGCTGCCATTTTGAACGGCGCCCGGGGAGCAGAGTAGGGAAGCACTAGGTCTTGCCGGGACTTGAACTGGTGACCTTCCAGTTGCCAAGCCAAGTCCCTATCGACTTCACCACCACCGCCCCCAAAAATAAACAAAAATGCTCTTGCATGGCCATGATTTATTCTCATAAAGATATATTTTATTTGGTCTTTGGCCTCACACTTGTTTGTAAAGAGCAGGAAGTGTCACTTTAGCTGCTGTGTATCACATGGGGAGGCCTGCATTATTCAGCAAATAGGACATTGGTTCCTATTTTTCTAATTTGATCCATTTAGCTGAGTCCTTTCCCATCAAATAACAAGTTTAACTTAATAAGTTAATGAGTTATATCCATTGAGTTACCACCTAAAATCTATTCAATTTGAATCAAACAGCACTTTTCCTGTCTTATAAAGTAATGTAACCCCATTTCAAAGAAGCATGACTTCAACTCATGTTATCAACGATAGGATACATGTTGTTTAAAAAGGGGACCCTGACATTTTTATTACCCCTGTATTGAAAATCATGAGATGAACAAAAACGTGTTAACCCCCTCTCCTTCTTTCTCTGCTGGTAGAGTAATGTGAATGTAAAAGCTAAATATATGTATCAAATGCATAAACAATCTGACTTAATAAAACACTGCAATGAATTCCAGGCTGTTCCCATTCTTATCAATGAGTGTGAGAGAGAGAAAGTCTATAATAAGAAACAGACCTCACTTACCAGCAACTGAGATGAGACCATGAGAATCAGAAACAGAATCAGAATCAGAAGCAGGTTTATTACCAGGTAGGTTGACACGTACGAGGAAACACACATGCATAATGAATAAGAATGTATTGGGTGGGTCCAATGTGCTGTTAACCACCGGAAATCGCCTTCTGTTTCTGTGTAAACTCCCTCGACAGCTCGCTGCTCTCTCTGCTGCAGCTGCGTCACCCGGATCTGTGGCTCAATTCCAAACCACACCACCCCGTGATGGAGTGAACTGTCTGTAGTCACTCTCTGAATGAGGCTCCTTTCTTTCAGACGGAGGGTTTCAGAACAGCAGCAAGCTTTGAGACGAACTCTCTATCTCCGGTAGAAACAGGAAATGCCATCATTTTCGTAACAACGGTTTAAAATCAGCATCTCCTGGATTAGAAATAATAAAAATAAAACTCTAAAAATCTTTTATGGCATATCTTTTTTGTAAATAATAAATAATTTCGTTTTAAAATCTGATGTTTATAAGCTGCTTAGTTTTAGCAAAAGTCCATGTAATAATACATAACTTTGACCGTTTTCTAGACTGGACATGAGTAAATGATCCTAAATGTAAACAAATACGAGGTAACCACAGACCCGACGGTAGACTTACATCTCTGGGCGGGCATTTGTTTTACCAGGGCGGGCCCACCACGACACTACATTTCCCGGGAAATCTGAATTGTCAACGGGGGGGGGGGGGGGGGGGCTGTTAGATGCTCGCGATTTGTCAACGGGGGAAGAGGAGGGAGGCGCTCGTGAATTGTTGAAAGGGAGGGTTTTAGGTTGCCATAAGGCTGTTGACGGTCTTATGTATCTATTGGTTGGTTTTGTGGCACATTGGTAACGCTATGCCAACTTGGGCAAGCACGCAGGCAAACTTGACGCACACAGGGTGGAGAGGTGGAGTGAGGGTGAGCGATGGAGAGAAAGGGAGAGAGAGAGAGATTGAGCGAGGCAGAGAGCCTGTGCAGCGGTCTGCTTGCGCACAGAGCAGGAGTTTGTGAGAGAGCCGGCTTGAGAGTAGGCCTACATTTCTCTTCAAAATATAATTGATTGCTAGCTGACTTTCTTGCTCGTTGGTAACGTAGGCCTAACTGATTTCTTCTAATGTGCTGCATCTGGCGCTGAGTTGCCATATTCCTTTCGTGAACCACTAGCAAGAGTAAACTAACTGACAGGCTGCTGTGCCGCATCTCACTCAAAAACCCACACGACTCAACCCAGCGAAAAACCAGTCTTGCGCGCAGCCTTTCATTCAGAATTTCCTAGCAAAATAAAAAAATTATTTAAACTAATACAAAAATAAATATTAGGACAAAGCCCTACAAATAACAACAATAAACATAATAATAAAACAATAAAAATGTGGTATTCAGCCCTGATTAAAACAGCGGGCCCAAATCCTGGATGGGCGGGCCCGCCCATGACGCCGGGTCTGGGTAACCATGAAGTTGGTCACACATGTATGGAGATAATAGCTCTTGTTGTGCAGTTTATCAGTGAATGTTTCCACCCAACTAGGCCTACTTATAAACAGCGTGTTTCATGACGGACACAAACAGCGTTGAGTCCGGTCAGATAGTGCAGCAGGTGAAGTCAGGACCGACTGTCTGACACATGGATGTATAATAAGAACGAATATGTGTGGATGGATTGTTTACCCAAAGCACTAGCAAATGCAATATATTGAAGACAAGAATTGGAGGACATTTTCCGTCCCACCTATGATATAAAAAAAATATCTGAGCCCAAAATGATAAAACACTTTTTGACAAGTTTATTTATTTGGTATTTACAGAGTTCTATCAACTTGTACGACATGTCAGTTTGTGAAACAAAAACCACCAAGCAGCCGTTATGTTCTGTTGCAATGACTATTTATTATTCTCCAGTATTACATTACATAACATATGAATGCTCTCAAACAAGGAAAGGTGTACCAAGCATTCACAAACACACCCCATTCACATATGAGCAAACCATGATGTTAAATCCTATTAGAAGCAGAAAATCCACCATAAAACAGCACTCAATCATTATTCCTGTATGTGTGGAGCTTTTTAAACAAATAAGTCTGTCTGGAGATTACCGGAACAATTTTGAGCTGTAAGAGAACACAAATAACTGAAGCATTTCCAAAAAGTCACATGCTTGTCCATTTAGTTTTTTTAGTAAAACAGTTTCACTTTTGAGTCGCCATGACTATTTGCCTTGTAGTGAAGATTAACAGATGTGTCTTTGGTAATAAACTAAAACCCAGACACACAGACTTCATTGTTTCCAGGTTGAAAAAAAACAGTATTCTACTTAGAAATGTAAGTTACTTGTACTTCAACTTCCACATTATGCTACTTTATACTTTAACTTCACTACATTTTCTGGTCAAATGTTGTATTTTTTACTACTTTTGTTTTACAGCTTTGCAGAAGAGTGAAATTAATCAAATAGATTTTCATCTAATAAATGATTGTGTATTTGTTGTAGGTTACCCAGCCGTAAATTAAATAATTAAATAAAACCATATCTTCACAGATGCAACATTAAAGAGATAAACACAATAATGCATGAATAAAAATGATAAAATCCTTTATATGATTCTGAAATGAGCCATACTTTTACTTTTGGTACTTAGGTATATTTTGATGCCGTTACTTTTGTCCTTTTACTTGATTACGAATTTGATGGAAGGACTTGTATTTGTGTTTTCCCCCTGTGCATCTTCTTGTTTCTCAAAGTGAACTGGACTCCACATTTTAGCAGCTGATGTCAACCGTCACTGACATGTAACCTAAGGCCATGAAGATCTTACTGACGGAGGAAAGTGTACAACATAAAGAGTTACATAGTTAAAGAGTTGTGCAAAGAAAGGAAGGTGCCGACTCCAATCGCACACACACATGCACCCACAGATCAACGAAGGCATGTTTTCAAACTGTGTTGGATCTGTATCGTGCCCGTTATGCAGCGAGGAGCATAAATGATTAAGAATTTCTGCTTGCTCAACGTAGGAGGGCAAACGTTGTCTTTTGTGCTTCAACGGTAAACTGGTAGACTTGGGCAACGACATTTTAAAACAAAGCATTTAGATTATGGGTTAAGATTAAACTCTTCCGCGAATGATTGCTTTCGGTTTCACAACATATGCCAAGGCTTTCTTTTCAAATCATCGCAATAGTAATGAGAATGTGTAGGTAAAGGAGATACTCCACTCTGACATTATTTCTGAATGCATATGGTACATAGTCTAAATCAGAAGTGCAAATATAACTGGCTTGTATCAATGGTTTGGTGCTTAGGTCAGTAATCTCACTGTGACTCGACACTGAAATGTTGATTTTAATTAAATATATTATATCAACAGATTACAGTATTAGGTTAGTTGAAAGCAATAACATCAGGTACAAGTTAAAGGTGGGGTCGGTAATGTTGGAGAAACCAGCTCGAGTGCGCTAGAATTTGAAAATACACAGCCGGAAAAAATCTGCCACTTCCTTACAGAGCCCCTCCTCCAACACACACGAACGCGCACATGACCAATGAGGGCACGAGATAAGTTTGTGCACAGATGGAAGGCTGACAGGCAGGTAGGCCATCCAGTTACTTTAGCCGGCTCAGATGATTGGTCGTGCTTTTTACAGGACCACGGCTTCCACTGATGACATTTTGTTATGGATTTTTTGTCAAAGCACTTCAGATATTCATTGCTATCGGGATGTTAAGAGCATTCCATGGAATATAACAACAAGTGTATCTCGAGCCGGTTTCTCAAACTTACCTACCCCACCTTTAACATTATTGCTTTCAACTGACCTAATACATACTTCACAGCAACAGTCTCACATTAGTGACTAAAGCACAAGCTTATTTCCTTTTTTGCCACGTCTGTGTTGTTGGTGGTTTAAAGAAGCCCTTACTGTTTTCTGACCGACAAAACAAACACAGGACAGATTTCACAAACCCACGGGACGATCTATCAATCCACCACCAATATTGTTTTTTTAATAGATGTGCAGGCAGACAGCAATACCATGAGGCCTGTGGTGTGTCTGCTGGTTATATATTATGTTGCAGTCTTTAGTCTGAAGTCCAGCTCTTGCAGTCTTTTCTGTTACTCCAACATCTGTAGGAGTTTTTGCATCAAGTGGTGTCAGTTTTCAGACACGTCGCGCAGATCTTGAAGGTGTGTCATTAATCATTACTCACGCTTAAGCAGTAAAACAAACACGGATGTCCTTCTTCCTTTTTTCTGGTAACATCCATGATGAAAAATGAATAAAGGAAGTGTGTGACTGGTCGACGTGTTTGTTTCCGGCATATAAAAGTAATCCTTACTCTAATAATATCAGAAAATCTTACTTCCTTTTACACTGGAAAACCCATATTTTCACTTCCGGGTTTTCACCTTCACGTTGCTTCCTCATTGTTCTTAACACAAAAAACACCTTCGATCCTGTCCAGCAGGTCAACTGGGGGACTTGTGCGGCACACACACAAACACACACAGTTCATCCGAACATTTTACAATGTCACTTTTTATATCAGCACCTAAATAATCCAGGATACAGGTTTGCAAGATGTAAGCTGTGTGCATAGTGTATGTGTGAAAACCCTGTGGTGTGTCTGTGGGAATATAGATGTGTGTGTGTGTGTGTGTGTGTGTGTGTGTGTGTGTGTGTGTGTGTGTGTGTGTGTGTGTGTGTGTGTGTGTGTGTGTGTGTGTGTGTGTGTGTGTGTGTGTGTGTGTGTGTGTGTGTGTGTGTGTGTGTCAGTTGGTCTCATAGGAGGAGAGCAGCGCGGCGTCCACAGGCTCCATGCAGGAGGGGCAGGTGAAGGACCTCATCAGCCAGTCGTCTATACAGTCCTTGTGGTAGATGTGCATGCAGGGCAGGAACCGGATGGGGTCTCCGTACTCGAAGTCCATCATACAGATCACACACCTGTGGGAGGGAACACAGAAACATGTCATTAGGGGCTGATTGGACCGCACAGAAAAAAGAGCATGAAGCTCCATAGACTTGAATGGTTTGCGGTGCATAGTTCAATTAAAGAGGCCCTGTTGGAGCCAGAGTTTTGTTTTTATAAGAAAGGCCACCTAATTGTGACGTCTGTAGTCAACACACTATCAAAGACTACAATTCCCACGGCGCCTCCTCTAAAAGCAGTGGTGAACCGTATCTATCACAACTGGACCTTCTGTAGACACACACACACCCCGCCCCCGCCCCCCCCCCCCTCCGCGGCATTATAATGTCCGTCTTTTCACTGAATTGTCGTCTTGAAAAGGGTACTCACAACAATTCCGCAACAACTTCATCTTCACCTGTTGCACTTGTCATTTCAACGTTAAAAACAAAAAAACGGCATGAATTGCTTCGTCGCATTCATCTAGATCCTCTGTCTCGAGCCAGTTAACTAGCGGGCCTTCTAGAATACCCTGGAACCGAGGGGAACTCTGAAAGAACACGCCCATTGGCTACAAATCAATATATGATTGGTTGATCAAACTGTCAGTCCAAACGTACGCTCTCATTCAGTGCAACGGCCAGGGCATTCGATCAAGGATGTAGAATACCTTGTTGAAGGATATTCTACCCAGAGACCCAGAACAAGATCTGATTGGTTGCTTTCTTTTCCAACACAAAACCACTGAAATGCGTAGAGCATGGTCCGAGAAGGACAAACAAATCAACGTAACACTGTAATATTACAGATCAACAACACAGATACCATTCTCAATTATTCATTTTATTACACAATTAGTTTTATCTGAGTGTTCCAGGGTATTCTCTGAATACCTTGAAGGCCCTGATGGTTCGCCACTGTCTAAAAGGGACAGTGATGGACAACCTGTTAGAAAGACGCCGTTGAGGAACAGTTTTTAACCGTCCAATTACCCTTTAAGTTATTAAGTGATATAAGCCTTATCAAGAAAGAAAGAATACCTGGTGGTTGTTATTTTATTGGAGTTTCTATTTGTTTTGACTCTTGTAAAGGCCTCTTTTCTTTGTTGCATGTGTAAAAGTTATTTTATTTTGAGCAAACCCATCGCATAATATCATTCAATCCATCGGAGGCCAAGCACCTCTTCAACTGTAAGTAATATAAAGGAAAGAAAACGGGTAAAACATTTGTGTTTAAGGCGTCTAGTGGCTTGATAGAAAAACAAGGAAGGAAGCCACGACAGGCCCGATTTCGCTTTTGGACATCACTATGTTACACTCACACTTTTATTAGGTTGTTTCAGAAACTTGAATTCATTTCCTTCCTGTTCTCAGACAGTGACTCACATAATGTTATTATATCATGTTTCAGACAGACACCCTGATCTCTGCTGTGTGTAGCTCCCACTCTCGAGTGTGACCCCCCAGCGGTTCTACTCACTCTCTGATCTTCTTCTCAGAGCCGTCCCTCCCCGGGTCGTACACCCCCTTCGGGAGGTGATGGATGAGTCCGATTCTCTGAGCGATGCGGATCTGCTCCTCCTCCGTCAGCTGAGAGGCCAGTCGGGACCGGCTGGGCGTCGGGTGATAGACCGGCACATGGATCTGCTCCTGAGAGAGAGAGAGAGAGAGAGAGAGAGAGAGAGAGAGAGAGAGAGAGAGAGAGAGAGAGAGAGAGAGAGAGAGAGAGAGAGAGAGAGAGAGAGAGAGAGAGATAGAGAGAGAGAGAGATAGAGAGAGAGAGAGAGAGAGAGAGAGAGACACAAGGCACATTTATTTATAAAGCACTTTTCAACACAAGGCCATTCAAAGTGCTTTTACAAAAATGAAAGACATTAAGAGCATAAAACACATTATAAACATTAAAAAGCAAAGATAATAAAACATGAATAACAGTGCAGTGTGAGATGTGAATAGTTAAAAGCAGCGACAAAAAGAAAAGTCTTCAGCCTGGATTTAAAAGTAGTACGAGTTGCAGCGGACCTGCAGGTATCTAGGAGTTTGTTCCAGATATTTGGAAATATCCCGAGCTCAAGTCATCACATTCCTCGACCCCTGGTCCAGGAAATGATAGTTCAAGGGATGAACTGCTGCCTTTGTGCACAGTTTATACAAAGAGGTCATTTCAGGACTCAAATCATCACAGCTCTGTTGTGATGACTGCATTGCCGCAGCAAACACTGATTCTCCCAATGAATCGTTTCATTGCTTGCTCTACAAAAATGTCAACAGTTTTTAAAATGCCTTTAACTATAGTCTAAAACTCAAGAATGCCCCGGTCACACGAGGCGAGAGAGCTGCAGAACATTCTCATATCTGATGAGCAAAAAAAGAGGATGCTTGGGGGGGTTTACGATTATTAAATGACGTTAATGATTCATTGATTTTTGTATTCATTTATTTATCTGATTATTTCCTCTTGAAATGTTGTGTTTGAATTATCTTGTTAAACTTCAGACAACACACTTGACATTTGAATCTAAAACATGAAATATTTTCTTGATTTATAGAAACATATATTTTCTTTCAACAGTGCCACACACACACACACACACACACACACACACACACACACACACACACACACACACACACACACACACACACACACACACACACACACACACACACACACACACACACACACACACACACACACACCATGTATACATCACTTCAGGGGACATTACATTGACTTACATGCATTTCCTGGAGACTTATCCTAACCTTAACCATAACCAAGTCTTCACCCTAAAATTAATGATTCCCCTCATGGGGACCTCCATTTTGTCCCCATAAGGGAAGCCAGTCCCCACAAGTGACTGTGTAAACAGATGTAGGTCCCCACAAGTATAGTAATGCTAGGACACACACACACACACACACACACACACACACACACACACACACACACACACACACACACACACACACACACACACACACACACAGAGGCAACACACACACACACACAGGCATTCGGGAGATTGTTGCAGCGAAGGCAACAGCTAGTATTTGTTTACTCCATAGATGAGTGATAGACAACCTCATTTTGGTAACTTTGATTTTTTAAATTTAAGTTTCAATATTGTCAAACAGTATATATTTTTGTTGTTATAAATAAAGTTTTTGAGCTTAAATCAACCGACTAAGCCTATGTTTACAAATGGACAAATAGAACCCCGTCACATGGGGTTTTCCCCTTGCTGTAGTGCGGTGCGGTGTGGAACCTTTTTCCTCTCAAGGGCCATGTCAATGTTTACACTGACAAACACTAAATAATAAAGACTTTGCACCATGAATACTGTTGTTTATTAAATCTCTGCCCTCCTTCATTTCCCTTCAAACCTTTGTGAGGTGTTATTCTTAAAACAATCCCTGCCTGTGAAAAGAGAAGGCCTGCAGCACAGTAACTCTCAGAGTCTATTGATGTTCAGGATTAAATACATCTCTGGGCCTGTAGGAGGATTATGAGGCCATGAGGTGGTAGTGTTTCCACATGTCTTAAACTCAACTGTGTATCTGCGTTGTTCGCGTCATGCAGGCCTGATTTATGGCCTTTATCTTTATTAATTTGACAGTATTATTAGACAGCAAAGCAGTATTTCATTATGTCTGTACGCATCTGTCATATAGTGGTGAACAAAACCACATGTGTAAGGAAAGTAACAAATCAAAATGTTTCAGGGTTTCAGTATCACACGGAGTCAAACAAATAAAAGAAATATGACAGTTTTAATACTGCGCCCTAAATCTGTACAATATATTACACTGTAAATACATATTGTTGGATATGTGGATGACTCATTAGTTGAAATATTGCAAAGAAAAAGGAAAAAACACTTTGTCACACTTTGAAACATTTAAACAGAAAGTTGCTGCTTTTCTCTTTCTGTAAACTGATTTTTTTGTGTGTGACCTTTTAGACATTTGAAAAACACACTTTAGGCTCAGGATAATTGTGATGGTCAACTATTATCTGACATTTATCAGAGAAAGCGGGTAATCTAGAAAAGGATCTGGAAATAATTGTTAAATGGACAACCTTGCACTACGTACATTCCCTAAGATATTTGTAGAGGCTTTCTAACCTTATCACTGAGGGTGGGGAGGCGTGTGGTGCAGTGGATTGTGAGTTGGTATTCGGATCAGGAGGTCACAGGTTCAAACCCCACTGCAGTCAGCATGTCGTTGTGTCCCTGAGACACTTCACCCCAAAGTGCTCCTGTGGGGATTGCCCACAGTATTGAGTATGTAAGTCGCTTTGGATAAAAGCGTCTAACAAGTGACATGTGATGTAATGGATGGGAACGGGAGAACTAAGTTCGGACGCGTGTTCCAGATGACAAAACAATGTCCATACGGAGTATATCTGCCAATCCATCGATCCATTTTGTTACCATGTTGATTGTATCCATATTGCCTTTCTGTTACCATTTAGATACCAATATATGCATGCCAGCCAGTCACGCTGAATACAGACAGATTTAACACACAGCTCATCGACACGGCGTCTGCCGACACGGTCGAAAACGGTTTGCTACCGTCCCACACACCTGATCACCCAGTGATTACATGTATACACACTCACAAGTGAATAATCCATCTTGTGTTCATTGTTGGAACTCTATCGTTAAACTTGTGCAGATAAAATACAAACAAAGACACATGCATTATGGCTCCAACCGTATTGAAGTGATGTTATTTTGTATATATTGATTGTTGTGTTTTATCTTAATGTGTGCACATGTGTAAATGTGTCTGTTGATTGTATGTATATATAGGACATACATATTTTATACATATTCGGGATTGTGGGAAACGTATTTCGATCTCTCTGTCTGTACACAAACTGAAAGATTGACATTAAAGTTGACTTTGACTAAAAAGCAGAAATATGTTTTAATTGAAGCCCTAACTAAAAAGCTGTTTTTTTTGTACTATTATTAGAGTATAATACCGGACCTAACATAGAAAATATTAGCAAGCATTCAGCTGCCGTGTGCTCTTCCATGAACTCTTGATATATGTTCCCCTCTCTCCCTTTGCGGTTCCTGATAGACTCACTTCAGAGTTTTGGGTGTGCACACTTCTTCCTCCTTTCCGCTCTGTAACAACTCAAACCGAAACTCCAGTTACTCTCCATTTGCTTCTCTTTTTTGAGTCGTAGTAAGAGAAAAAGTCCCCAAGTTCAAAATAAAAAGGGACAAAGGGTAAAGGTGCATTATTTCAGCCTGAATACTTTGAGGACTTTCTTTAAATGAATAAAAGGTTAGTTTAATAATGTCCTTCTATAGTAACAAGTAACCTGAAGCACCCGACTGAAAATAGTTTTGGCTCTGAAAAAAATAAGAATTTAATGATTAAATCTATATTTCTAGTATATAGTCAGTAATTCTAGATCATGCGGTCTACTCAGGGGTTAGGGGTTTGTGAGTCCATGCTATATTCAGCTACTATTGAGTGATCTTTGCAAAGTGTGAATTAAAAGCACTTAAAAAGGAAATGGCTAAACTGTCCACTGGAGGCTGAGCGAGTCAATCTCTCTGCACCACCATGTTAACATCCGGGAGATAAAAACACATTTTGTTTTCCAAACCTCATTTTACAATTCATGCAGGAATATTGGGGTGATTTTGTTAACATTGTAATTATATATAGGCTTACGTTTATGCATGTTTAAGGGCATTATTATACACTTGACAATGAAACATGTACGTTAATAAATCTACAATTTGATGCGAAACACAATTTGACCAATTGTGGAAAAGTTTCTTCGTCTCTTTCTGATGTTTTTTTGCAAATCCTTCATAAAAATAACATTTTGAAGGTTACCCTTTCAAGCTTTTTAAAACAATATTTCAGGTTGATTTTAAAGTCTTTATAAGAAGTTCAAACATTCAGAAAAATGATGACAAAGAAAGCAGTCAGGCGGCGTGACTTCAGTTATATGAGGCTCTGCTGCTCTCATGGCTGCAGACAGGGCCTCAGAGGGGGGCAGCAGGTGTGTGTGTGTGTGTGTGTATGTGTGTGTGTGTGTGTGTGTGTGTGTGTGTGTGTGTGTGTGTGTGTGTGTGTGTGTGTGTGTGTGTGTGTTAGAGTTAACTGTGCAGTGGTCAGCAGTGTAATTGTTGTCCCCTGACTCTCCCGTCCTTCATACATGGCGTGTCGGCCGGGCTGCGACAACTGTTCATTTAGTGACCTCAGGTTGACCAGAAGCACAACAATCCCAGTGAGACAGAGGGGAATACTGTGGTTATCATGCCTGTGCTGCAGCACCTCTTCTCACTGGTCTGAAGCCAGAGCAGTCAGTCCCACTCCTTAGCCTCTAATATAACTTATGTCTTGGAGCGCTAGCAAATCAAAGCGCGAGCATAATAAGGCCCTTTGTGCATACTGTACACAAACGGCTGTACGAGAATCCACCCCGAGAATTATATCATCCCATTCTCAGATGATACAGCCATCCTTGGCTTAATGCACAAAGGCAGCAGTTCATCGGCTTATCACTCTGAAATAGAGATATTTGTGCAGTGGTGTGATTTTAACCATCTAGTGCTGAATGTGAAGAAGACTGAGGAGATGGTGTGGGACCCAAAGGCAGTGGGTGCCCTTAGGTTATCCACAATGAACCCATAACTCAGGTCAGCTCCTATAAGTACCTTGGTGTCCATTCTAGATAATACACTCAGCTGGAAGGCGCATGTTCAAGGTCTGTGCTCTAGACTTCAACAGCGATTGTACTTTCTGCGTCGACTCCGGGCTTTCGGAGTCGACCAGAAGTTCATGTTACTGTTCTATCATGCAGTGTTGGAGAGCATCATTAGGTATGGTATTACTGCCTGGTATGGTAACTTGACAGTGCAGGCAAAGTCACAGATCGCTCGCCTGGTTCAGACTGCTATGAAAATGATGGGGGTTAAAAAACACCCATCTCTCCAAAACATATACGAGCAGTCCATTATCAGACAGGCAAACAACATTGTGTCTGATCCCACCCACATACTCCACCCAGAATTCCAGCTCCTACCTTCTGGTAGAAGATTCAGGGTTCCCAAGAGCAGGCTGAACCCTATAAGCACTCATTCCTAACTATGTCCATTAAGCTTCTTAACATTCACATGAAATGAAATGTACTTTTTAAAATGTTGACCATGAGGGGTAGTGCAATAGGTCGCCATATGTGCGTCTGTGTTTGTTCAGTGATGATATGTGTATGTATTTGAATGTTTATATATGTTTGTATATGTACATGTATGTGGAACTGCAGGACGGAGTCCAGAACAAATGTCCTTACGGGGACAATAAAGTATATCGTATCGTATACGACTGTCAAGCATTTGAATCTTGACAGGATGAGGTAATGGTGCTGCAAACAGGAAGCGTGATGACTGGGCAAAACTCCTGTTTAATGCAAGGTGTACGAACAGCTTAGAAAAAACAAATACTAAAACTGCATTTCCCTATTTTTCGTTGACAAATCTTTCCAACCTCTTTCATATTCAAAAGAGGAAATAATCTACTCGTGCCCCTAAAAAGGGAAGGAACAGAAACATGAAGCGTTAGCGGCTCTGAAATCTAATCGGGATTGCAGAGTAACAAAATCTTTCGACCTGCAGACACCTTGCACACAATACAGGGGAGCATGCACTCAGAGAACCACTCAAACATGCACACAGGGGACGACAATGGGAGCAGGAGAAAGGGACAAATGGACGTTGGCTTCACAGGATGTGTGTTTTAGATGTGATAACGGGACACAGTGATGATATTAGTATCGACAGAGTTGGAGGCAGCACTCATCTCCCCTTTACTTACTCAGTTTCTAGTCTAGAAAGCCTATAGGCTACAAGGACAGAGTTTTACAAATGGCACACAATATTGTGAGTGACCTGAGGCACCCGGCCTCTTGCCTCTTATTTTGAACTCGGTGGAATTCCAAGTATGCTGGACATTGGAACAGTCCTTCGGCGGCACTCGATGACGTAGCATCCTTGAAATATTGGCTTGCAGTATCCTCGAGATTGAGAAACGGCCAGTGTTTACCCAGCTGGTCTGGCACTGTTCTAGGCTCATGTCTGCCGATATCTGTCTGTTCTTTTTAATCTGTGTCTATGTTGTTGTCAGTGACGTATGTTGTATCTTTTTAAATGCCTTTGTGATGTGCTGCAACCCATTTTGCCCTCGGGGACAAATGAACGAATACTACTATACTACTTAAGTAAAAGTAATACAACTATGGTCTTAAAATGACAAACAAAAGTACTGATTTCAAAATGATGCTTAGGTAGAAGTGCAGACAGGTTTCAGCTTTTGGGTGTTCTTCCTCCTTACTTTGGACATAAGGAAAGTGCAGGGGACACGTTTGCACTCCTCCTACAGCTGACATCAACCCTGCATCACCTCTTGTGGTTTTCACTTTCAGCACATGCACTACTTTCATTGCTGCCATTGCTGATCTACACACTTTCATTTTCCTCTGAGTTACCCGTAGCCTAATAAATAGTGTATGTGGACTCCTTCCTCGGCACATCCACTGAGCCAGTTTGATGAAAAAGTGCTTTTGTGGGTAAAAAAGTAAAAACTGATCATATATTGCTATTTATTTTTACATCAGTCATAGTCGTCATGACAGAGCAGCATCTGCCAATCAAAACAAGTATCACAGTAGGTTTAAAAGGCCCCTTAACAGCCTTTCACTTATGTGTAATGTAATGATTAAACTCACCTTGATTCCTCAGATCATTTGAAAGAGCACTATTAATTAAAGAAGGATGAAAACTACATTTAAGGGGGGATAAAATAGTTATTAAAGTATTAGGTGTGTGTGCTCAGGAACTGCCAAAGCCCACAGTATATGTCACTGACACCACAATGTTCCTGTTACCATATTAGGTGAAGACGGTAGGTAAGCTGTCACAAGGGGCTCTGATGGAGTGTCATTACCTTACAAGGATAAAACCAACACGGGGTTTTTCGCTAAGTAAGGTTTCTGACTGAGTGAGATGAGTATTAAGTGGCAGCCATGATAAGAGCTGTTTGAAATCTAAGGAGAGCTTCTTCAATGCTTTCTTTCTTATTACCTTTAGTGGTGCAGAAACAAGTCCTAAAACGGGGAAATAACCAAGCACTTCTGGTTCCCTCGTATCAAAGCCAACGGTTTAATGAGTGTTTGTGGTTAGGTTGGGTTTGTGCTCCAGTTAATCCTCACAGTAAACACAGAGCTGAATCCAGATCAAATGCAAGGCTCTTTGAGCAGGTTTCTCTCAGTGATTGTGATGTTAAATGTTTGTTGTTTGTTTTTCATGTATTGTGTCTGTTGATGTTACAGCTGCTGTGATGCAAGTCACATTTCAGACTTGATCTGACCACTAAAGTATTATCGTATCGTAAAGAAGCCTGACATTAGTTCTGTGGTTAACACAACCCTAACACGATTTCACGTTTTGTCCACCTTCATAAAACACGCCAGTTATTACCCCACTCTTTAAAGGGGACCTATTATACAAAATCCACTTCTTCATGTCTCTTCTACATCAACACGTGTCCCCTCTTCTTCATGTCTCTTCTACATCAACATGTGTCCCCTCTTCTTCATGTCTCTTCTAACATCAACCATGTGTCCCTCTTCTTCATGTCTCTTCTACATCAACATGTGTCCCCTCTTCTCCATGTCTCTTTCTACATCAACATGTGTCCCCTCTTCTTCATGTCTCTTCTACATCAACATGTGTCCCCCTTCTTCATGTCTCTTCTACATCAACATGTGTCCCTCTTTCTTCATGTCTCTTCTCATACAACATGTGTCCCCTCTTCTTCATGTCTCTTCTACATAACATGTGTCCCCCTCTTCTTCATGTCTCTTCTTCTCAACATGTGTCCCCTCTTCTTCATGTCTCTTCTACATCAACATGTGTCCCCTCTTCTTCATGTCTCTTCTTCATCAACATGTGTCCCCTCTTCTTCATGTCTCTTCTACATCAAACATGTGTCCCCTCTTCTTCTGTCTCTTCTACATCAACATGTGTCCCCTCTTCTTCATGTCTCTTCTACATCAACACGTGTCCCCTCTTCTTCATGTCTCTTCTACATAAACACGTGTCCCCTCTTCTTCATGTCTCTTCTACATCAACCAGTGTCCCTTCTTCTTCATGTCTCTTCTACATCAACAAGTGTCCCCTCTTCTTCATGTCTCTTCTACATCAACATGTGTCCCCTCTTCTTCATGTCTCTTCTACATCAACATGTGTCCCCTCTTCTTCCATGTCTCTTCTACATCAACACCGTGTCCCCTCTTCTTCATGTCTCTTCTACATCAACATGTGTCCCCTCTTCTCCATAATCTCTTCTACATCAACATGTGTCCCCTCTTCTTCATGTCTCTTCTACATCACCATGTGTCCCCTCTTCCTCATGTCTCTTCTACATCAACATGTGTCCCCTTCTTCTTCATGTCTCTTCTACATCAACATGTGTCCCCTCTTCTTCATGTCTCTTCTACATCAACACGTGTCCCCTCTTCTTCATGTCTCTTCTACATCACCATGTGTCCCCTCTTCTTCATGTCTCTTCTACATCAACATGTGTCCCCTCTTCTTCACGTCTCTTCTTCATCAACATGTGTCCCCTCTTCTTCATGTCTCTTCTACATCAACATGTGTCCCCTCTTCTTCATGTCTCTTCTACATCACCATGTGTCCCCTCTTCTTCATGTCTCTTCTTCATCAACTTTTGGGACGGCCTACAAAACGACGTCATCCCTGCATCACTATTTAATTTTCTTAGCACAGTGGTGTGTGGAGGTCTTTTTGATTTTCCTCCACATCTTTCCTCCGCCTCTTGACTTTTTTTCATTGAGGTTGAGGAAAGTAGTTAGGAGAAGACAACAGGACGTAATTTTCACAGTATCTGATTTAAGTGTCTTAGTCATGCCTGTGGTACAGTCAGTGACACTGAAGTTGGACTCATTCATGTTTATCTGAACAAAGTGAGAGTCACACACTTGTCCTTCCTCTCCTGATCGTGGCACCTGCAGATCACGGCAGCAAAAGTTTCAAAGTTGTTCTCAGTCGGTTGTTCGCCTCGTCTCCACTCCAGCTTTGACAGCTAATTATAAACCGCCTTTAAAGCAAACTTTTCTTCCCATTTCTTCTGACCCAGCTGGCTGAGCTCAAACTGAACTGCTGACTTCGAGCCCTTTCGTCCTGACAGCAAGGCAGGTGTTTGACAGAAGCCGTGCTCTTCAATAGTGTGTGTGTATCCCCTACAGGCAGTGGTGTGCAGACCTTAGTCCACTGAACCCTCTGGTCGTAGATTTGGGCTACATCTTTGCTTTGTATAGGCCTTATGTTACCAATAAAGTGAGAGAAACACCCAGAGGTGGGAAGTAGTGGAGTACAAATACTTTGTTACTGTACTTAAGTACATGTTTCTGGTATCAGTACTTTACTCTTATTTTTCTGACGACTTTTTACTTTGACTTCTTACATTTTGAACACAAATACCTGTACTTTCTACTTCTTACATGTTGAACCCAAATACTTGTACTTTCTACTTCTTACATGTTGAACACAAATACCTGTACTTTCTACTTCTTACATGTTGAACACAAATACCTGTACTTTCTACTTCTTCATGTTGAACACAAATACTGTACTTTCTACTTCTTACATGTGAACACAAATACCTGTACTTTCTACTTCTTCATGTTGAACACAAATACTTGTACTTTCTACTTCTTACATGTTGAACACAAATACCTGTACTTCTTCTTACATGTTGAACACAAATACCTGTACTTTCTACTTCTTACATGTTGAACCCAAATACCTGTACTTCTACTTCTTACATGTTGAACCCAAATACCTGTACTTTCTACTTTACATGTTGAACCCAAATACCTGTACTTTCTACTTCTTACATGTTGAACACAAATACCTGTACTTTCTACTTCTTACATGTTGAACAAAATACCTGTACTTTCTACTTCTCACATGTTGAACACAATACCTGTACTTTCTACTTCTTACATGTTGAACACAAATACCTGTACTTTCTACTTCTTACATGTTGAACACAATACCTGTATTTTACTTCTACATGTTGAACACAAATACCTGTACTTTCTACTTCTTACATGTTGAACACAAATACCTGTACTTTCTACTTCTGACATGTTGAACACAAATACCTGTACTTTCTACTTCTTACATGTTGAACCCAAATACCTGTACTTTCTACTTCTGACATGTTGAACACAATACCTGTACTTTCTACTTCTTCATGTTGAACACAAATACCTGTACTTTCTACTTGACATGTTGAACACAAATACCTGTACTTTCTACTTCTTACATGTTGAACCAAATACCTGTACTTTCTACTTCTACATGTTGAACACAAATACCTGTACTTCTACTTCTTACATGTTGAACTCAAATACCTGTACTTTCTACTTCTTACATGTTGAACCAAATACCTGTACTTTCTACTTCTTGACATGTTGAACACAAAACCTGTACTTTCTACTTCTTACATGTTGAACACAAATACCTGTACTTTCTACTTCTTACATGTTGAACCACAAATACCTGTACTTTCTACCTTCTTACATGTTGAACCCAAATACCTGTACTTTCTACTTCTTACATGTTGAACACCAATACCTGTACTTTCTCCTTCTTACATGTTGAACCAAAACCTGTACTTTCTACTTCTTACATGTTGAACCCAAATACCTGTACTTTCTACTTCTTACATGTTGAACCCAAATACCTGTACTTTCTACTTCTTACATGTTGAACACAAATACCTGTACTTTCTACTTCTTCATGTTGAACACAAATACCTGTACTTTCTACTTCTTACATGTTGAACACAAATACCTGTACTTTCTACTTCTTCACATGTTGAAACAAATACCTGTACTTTCTACTTCTTACATGTTGAACCAAATACCTGTACTTTCTACTTCTTACATGTTGAACACAAATACCTGTACTTTCTACTTCTTACATGTTGCACCAATACCTGTACTTTCTACTTCTTACATGTTGAACACAAATACCTGTACTTTCTACTTCTTACATGTTGAACACAAATACCTGTACTTTCTACTTCTTACATGTTGAACACAAATACCTGTACTTTCTACTTCTTACATGTTGAACACAAATACCTGTACTTTCTACTTCTTACGTTGAAACAAATACCTGTACTTTCTACTTCTTACATGTTGAACACAAATACCTGTACTTTCTACTTCTACATGTTGAACCAAATACCTGTACTTTCTACTTCTTACATGTTGAACCCAAATACCTGTAACTTTCTACTTCTTACATGTTGAACCCAAATACCTGTACTTTCTACTTCTTACATGTTGAACCAAATACCTGTACTTTCTACTTCTTACATGTTGAACCCAAATACCTGTACTTTCTACTTCTTACATGTTGAACCAAATACCTGTACTTTCTACTTCTTACATGTTGAACCCAAATACCTGTACTTTCTACTTCTTACATGTTGAACCAAATACCTGTACTTTCTACTTCTTACATGTTGAACCCAATACCTGTACTTTCTACTTCTTACATGTTGAACTCAAATACCTGTACTTCTACTTCTTACATGTTGAACCAAATACCTGTACTTTCTACTTCTTACATGTTGAACCCAAATACCTGTACTTTCTACTTCTTACATGTTGAAACCAAATACCTGTACTTTTACTTCTTACATGTTGAACCCAAATACCTGTATCTACTTCTTACATGTTGAACCAAATACTGTACTTTCTACTTCTTCATGTTGAACCCAAATACCTGTACTTTCTACTTCTTACATGTTGAACCAAATACCTGTACTTTCTACTTCTTACATGTTGAACCAAATACCTGTACTTTCTACTTCTTACATGTTGAACCAAATACCTGTACTTTCTACTTCTTACATGTTGAACACAAATACCTGTACTTTCTACTTCTTAATGTTGAACACAAATACCTGTACTTTCTACTTCTTACATGTTGAACCCAAATACCTGTACTTTCTACTTTTACATGTTGAACCAAATACCTGTACTTTCTACTTCTTACATGTTGAACCACAATACCTGTACTTTCTACTTCTTACATGTTGAACCAAATACCTGACTTTCTACTTCTTACATGTTGAACCAAATACCTGTACTTTCTACTTCTTACATGTTGAACCCAAATACCTGTACTTTCTACTTCTTACATGTTGAACTCAAATACCTGTACTTTCTACTTCTTACATGTTGAACAAATACCTGTACTTTCTACTTCTTACATGTTGAACCAAAACCTGTACTTTCTACTTCTTACATGTTGAACCAAATACCTGTACTTCTACTTCTTACATGTTGAACCCAAATACCTGTACTTTTACTTCTTACATGTTGAACCCAAATACCTGTACTTCTACTTCTTACATGTTGAACCCAAATACCTGTACTTTCACTTCTTACATGTTGAACCCAAATACCTGTACTTTCTACTTCTTACATGTTGAACCCAAATACCTGTACTTTCTACTTCTTACATGTTGAACACAAATACCTGTACTTTCTACTTCTTACATGTTGAACCAAATACCTGTACTTTCTACTTCTTACATGTTGAACCCAAATACCTGTACTTTCTACTTCTTACATGTTGAACACAATACCTGTACTTTCTACTTCTTACATGTTGAACCAAATACCTTACTTTCTACTTCTTACATGTTGAACCAAATACCTGTACTTTCTACTTCTTACATGTTGAAACCAAATACCTGTACTTTCTACTTCTTACATGTTGAACCCAATACCTGTACTTTCTACTTCTTACATGTTGAACCCAAATACCTGTACTTTCTACTTCTTACATGTTGAACCAAATACCTGTACTTTCTACTTCTTACATGTTGAACCCAAATACCTGTACTTTCTACTTCTTACATGTTGAACCCAAATACCTGTACTTTCTACTTCTTACATGTTGAACCAAAATACCTGTACTTTTCTACTTCTTACATGTTGAACCCAAATACCTGTACTTTCTACTTCTTACATGTTGAACAAATACCTGTACTTTCTACTTCTTACATGTTGAACCCAAATACCTGTACTTTCTACTTCTTACATGTTGAACCAATACCTGTACTTCTACTTCTTACATGTTGAACCCAAATACC
>NW_022990376.1:0-38863 GCF_902827175.1 Gymnodraco acuticeps
TTAACTCCTGGATTTAATGAAGTCACTTTTCACTCTTTTGCTGCTCTACCTGAACTCACTACAGGATGTGGATTCACTGCCGAGCCTAAACCTTAACATGTGCATCCTGCTGGATGAGACTCTGACACCTGCTGGAACAGGACTAAGTGTTCCTCTGTGAGGAGGATCTGCTCCTGCTGGATGAGACTCTGAAACCTGCTGGAACAGGACTAAGTGTTCCTCTGTGAGGAGGATCTGCTCCTGCTGGATGAGACTCTGAAACCTGCAGGAACAGGACTAAGTGTTCCTCTGTGAGGAGGATCTGCTCCTGCTGGATGAGACTCTGAAACCTGCAGGAACAGGACTAAGTGTTCCTCTGTGAGGAGGATCTGCTCCTGCTGGATGAGACTCTGAAACCTGCAGGAACAGGACTAAGTGCTCCTCTGTGAGGAGGATCTGCTCCTGCTGGATGAGACTCTGAAACCTGCAGGAACAGGACTAAGTGCTCCTCTGTGAGGAGGATCTGCTCCTGCTGGATGAGACTCTGAAACCTGCAGGAACAGGACTAAGTGTTCCTCTGTGAGGAGGATCTGCTCCTGCTGGATGAGACTCTGAAACCTGCAGGAACAGGACTAAGTGTTCCTCTGTGAGGAGGATCTGCTCCTGCTGGATGAGACTCTGAAACATGCAGGAACAGGACTAAGTGCTCCTCTGTGAGGAGGATCTGCTCCTGCTGGATGAGACTCTGAAACCTGCAGGAACAGGACTAAGTGTTCCTCTGTGAGGAGGATCTGCTCCTGCTGGATGAGACTCTGAAACCTGCAGGAACAGGACTAAGTGTTCCTCTGTGAGGAGGATCTGCTCCTGCTGGATGAGACTCTGAAACCTGCAGGAACAGGACTAAGTGTTCCTCTGTGAGGAGGATCTGCTCCTGCTGGATGAGACTCTGAAACCTGCAGGAACAGGACTAAGTGTTCCTCTGTGAGGAGGATCTGCTCCTGCTGGATGAGACTCTGAAACCTGCAGGAACAGGACTAAGTGCTCCTCTGTGAGGAGGATCTGCTCCTGCTGGATGAGACTGACACCTGCTGGAACAGGACTAAGTGTTCCTCTGTGAGGAGGATCTGCTCCTGCTGGATGAGACTCTGAAACCTGCAGGAACAGGACTAAGTGTTCCTCTGTGAGGAGGATCTGCTCCTGCTGGATGAGACTCTGAAACCTGCAGGAACAGGACTAAGTGTTCCTCTGTGAGGAGGATCTGCTCCTGCTGGATGAGACTCTGAAACCTGCAGGAACAGGACTAACGGCCCGTACACACAGCAGCTTTTGGCGATTTGTCCACCGCTTCCAGCGCTTCTCCGCCCATTGACTTTGAATGGGGATGACGTCACTTTCCCTCGCTTGTCGCCGAACTGCATTGTGGGGGGGCGAGGTGAAGATTTCCAGGATTCCAAAGTTGAACAATGTTCAACTTTTGAGGCTGAGCTGGAAGCGACAGCCAATCAGATCCGTTTATGCAAATCTGACAGTTTAAGCGCTAGCCAATCAAACCGCGTGCAAGCTGGGAGAGCCAGACCGCAGTTCATTTCTATATTCCACAAAAATGGAGGAGAAGTTAGTTATTGCGGTAGCAAATCACCCGGTTCTTTATGACCAGTCCCTATTTACTTACCGGGATACAAACCGGAGGAACCAGGCATGGAGGGAGGTGGCAGAGGCAGTGGGTGAAACTGGTAGGTTTTCGCTTGTTTGGGGATTTTATATCCAGTTTACTTGGTTGCTAGTTTACTTCGTTGCTAGCAAGCATAGACAGTATCATTAGCCAGCATGGAATGTAGCATAAAATAGCACCATAAACATTAATCTCATAAATGTTCAAAATGTTAAAAAAATAAATGTTCATCATAGCCCTTCCCACACTTTACCTCTGCCACATCATAGACTATATCTGCATCACATTAATGCACACAATGTCATATTCCTTTATGCACATATTCTGATTTCACATTTCTTAGTTTATATGCAAAAATGCATTCATAGCATTCTATTTCCATGTAAATTACTGCTTTATGTAATTGTTATCTTATTGCAATTTAACTGTATTTTATTACGGTGTAAAACATTATGTTTTATATTAGATTTCTTGTTTTTTATATATGCACCATGACATCAAGTCAAAGTCCTAGTATGTGCAACCTACCTGGCAATAAACCTGTTTCTGATTTTGATTCTGATAAAGTGTGACAAAACCTTTTATGCAATTGACAGTGATAAAGGGATTAGGTTTTCATTCATGGAGGAATCATTTTCGTAAATTAAAGAAATTAACTGTATTCTTTCATTTCATTTTATTAGACGAAGAGTGCAGAAAGAAATGGAAGACACTGAGGGACAAGTACAGGAAGGAGAAACAAATTGAAAAGGAGGGGAAAAGAAGCGGTGCAGGGTCTTCGGGGGGACATAAGCCCTGGCATCTCGCGGCAGTCATGACTTTTTTAAACCCATTCATGATTGACCGTGAGACGTCCAGCAATGTCCCCCGGCAAACCCTTCCTCCATGCACCCTGGTGCCAGAGGAAGAGAGCCAGGAAAGCCAGGAAAGCCAGTCCAGCCAGCCAGCCAGCTAACAGCAAGCAGAGCAGACAGGACAGGAGGAGGCGAGTGTTGCGATCCGGGGGAAAAGGAAAAGGGGAAGTGAGATGTCCTCCTTTCAGCAAAGTTTGCTGTCTGCCGTCGGTCCTATTCTGGCCATGCCTCCACCACCCCCACCAGTGGTGGTGGAGGAGGACGAGGACCTGTCATTCTTCAAGAGTCTCTTGCCCAACATGAGAGTGATGTCAAGACAGAAGAAGTTAAGAGTCAGATTTGACATTCACAAGGTGGTTTTAGAGGCAGACCAGGAGGAAAATGGATTACTGATAGTGATCCACATTACATGTTTTTACACTCATCACACACTTCACTGACAACATTACATAAATAAAAGTTATTTAAAGTATGTTATGGCTCTACTGTGTCTTCACTTGTTCATGTGGTTTGTCAGTTGCAACATACCAGAAGCTTCATGTATGTCGATATATAATGTGCCGTCTTCTGTAATTGTTCAGGTGAAAACCTTTTGTAATCATGGGTGGTTTATCAGTAAAAACAGGGCTGAAGGAAGAAGGTTGTTAGTCATATCATAATATAATAATATCAATTCAAGAAAACATGTTTATTAGGAATGTTTGATTTTAAAATGGCTCATTTGGAATATTTGCTTTTTAAAGAAAATATGGGTAGCTCTTAAAAGAGCTTTTGGTTTGTAGACAATGGTGACCCTCACCCTACACCACATTCTTCTGCCATCGCACTGCACCCTCCTCATTGAAGTAGGAGCTGAAGGTCTCCCTCAGTTGGATGGATCTGCGTGTGGCATTGTTGGAGCCCATCCTCGGTGCATCACGCAGGGTTGAAGGAGCTGGAGCTTCATCTGTGGACTCTGCGATAGGTGTGCATGATGGCCTTCCCATCGTCTTCCTGCGGAGGAAGTTGTGCAACACACAGGTGGCCTTCACACACAACTCTACTACCTCCGGGCTGGTGGTGATGACACGCCTGAACATTCTCCACTGGGATGAGAGGATGCCAAACGCACATTCAACCACCAACCTGGCACGGCTGAGGCGGTAGTTGTACATCCTCCTCTCGCGTGTGAGGTGACGTCCAGGGAATGGACGCAGCAGGTTGTCCAGCAGCGGAAAAGCCTCATCCCCAACAAACACATGGGGGAGAAGGCCCAGCCGCTCTGCTCCTGGGATGACGGTGTCAGGTGGTAGCTGCAGACTCCCATCTCGGAGGCTCTCTCCAAAAGCGGAATTCCGCAGGCTCCCACCGTCGCTGCTCCTTCCAAAACCTCCGACATCCACTACCCTGAAGAGGTACTGGGCATCCACGACAGCCAGCAGTACCAAGGAGTGGGTGGACTTGTAGTTAAAAAACAGGGACCCAGAATTTGCCGGAGCCTGGATCACCACGTGCTTCCCATCAATGGCACCAACGCAATTCGGAAAGTTCCAGCGCTCCTGGAACCCAGCAGCGATGGCTCTCCAGCCCTCGGGTCTGTGGTACCGGCATGGTCTCCTCAACCAGGGCGGTCCAGATGGCACCCGCAACCTCCCTGACGATGACAGCCACTGTTGAATGTCCGACCCGATAGCTGAATGCTATTGTCCTGTATGAGTCACCGGTTGCCAGGTACCAGAGAAAAAAAATATATATACATGATTAAAATAAATATGTCAGACCCCACATACACACACATACACATCCCCCCACACACATCCCCCCACACACAGACCACAGACACACACACAGAGATCCCCCCACACACAGACCACAGACACACACACAGATCCCCCACACACAGACCACAGACACACACACACATCCCCCCACACACAGACACACACACAGATCCCCCCACACACAGACCACAGACACACACACAGAGATCCCCCCCACACACAGACCACAGACACACACACAGAGATCCCCCCACACACAGACCACAGACACACACAGAGATCCCCCACACACATACCACAGACACACACACAGATCCCCCACACACAGACCACAGACACACCCACACACAGACCACAGACACACACACAGAGATCCCCCCACACACAGACCACAGACACACACACAGAGATCCCCCCACACACAGACCACAGACACACACAGAGATCCCCCACACACATACCACAGACACACACAGAGATCCCCCCACACACAGACCACAGACACACCCACACACAGACCACAGACACACACAGAGATCCCCCACACACATACCACAGACACACACAGAGATCCCCCCCACACACAGACCACAGACACACACACACATCCCCCACACACAGACACACACAGAGAACCCCCCACACACACAGACCACACACGCCATGTATACAGGGGAGCAAGACTGTGTTTACCTAGCTATCTAAATTAATGTCATCCATCTGAACTAAATCAAAGACTTCAGTCATCATTCATCCATGGCATGCATTCTCTCTCTTTATATACAGAGTCATATTAAAGAAGTAGAAATACACAAAACGTACCGTAGGCAGATGGCGAGTCGCTCGGCGGGTCCAATTGAAAAACGCATATGGGTGTCAGCCTTTGTAATCAGTGGACCCACTTTCTGGAGCAACTCGTCGAAAACGTGTTTGCTCATCCGAAAGTACTGCTGAAACAGCAGGTCATCCATAAGGAGTTCTTGGACCAGAACGTGGTATTCCCCCGTTGCAGACGTTTTCGGAGTATTGGATGTACCCAACAGCGACGAAAACTACATGGCCTCCAGCGAGACATTGCATCCACTAAATTCACCCTTGCTACTACACTTGCTACCCTTGCTACATAACCGGCATCCATTTTGACAATAGTGTAGAAGAACCGGGTTTTTTTGCTTTGTATGTCGGGGGGCGGGATATTCATGTGATTGGTTGTTGGTCGCGAAATCCCCAAGCTGTCAGACACGCCCAGCTCCAGGATTTTCAAGATTTGGTCAAAGCTGCTGTGTGGACACAAGTGTTCCTCAGTGAGGAGGATCTGCTCCTGCTGGATGAGACTCTGAAACCTGCAGGAACAGGACTAAGTGTTCCTCTGTGAGGAGGATCTGCTCCTGCTGGATGAGACTCTGAAACCTGCAGGAACAGGACTAAGTGTTCCTCTGTGAGGAGGATCTGCTCCTGCTGGATGAGACTCTGAAACCTGCAGGAACAGGACTAAGTGTTCCTCTGTGAGGAGGATCTGCTCCTGCTGGATGAGACTCTGAAACCTGCAGGAACAGGACTAAGTGTTCCTCTGTGAGGAGGATCTGCTCCTGCTGGATGAGACTCTGAAACCTGCAGGAACAGGACTAAGTGTTCCTCTGTGAGGAGGATCTGCTCCTGCTGGATGAGACTCTGAAACCTGCAGGAACAGGACTAAGTGTTCCTCTGTGAGGAGGATCTGCTCCTGCTGGATGAGACTCTGAAACCTGCAGGAACAGGACTAAGTGTTCCTCTGTGAGGAGGATCTGCTCCTGCTGGATGAGACTCTGAAACCTGCAGGAACAGGACTAAGTGTTCCTCTGTGAGGAGGATTTGCTCCTGCTGGATGAGACTCTGAAACCTGCAGGAACAGGACTAAGTGCTCCTCTGTGAGGAGGATCTGCTCCTGCTGGATGAGACTCTGAAACCTGCAGGAACAGGACTAAGTGTTCCTCTGTGAGGAGGATCTGCTCCTGCTGGATGAGACTCTGAAACCTGCAGGAACAGGACTAAGTGTTCCTCTGTGAGGAGGATCTGCTCCTGCTGGATGAGACTCTGAAACCTGCAGGAACAGGACTAAGTGTTCCTCTGTGAGGAGGATCTGCTCCTGCTGGATGAGACTCTGAAACCTGCAGGAACAGGACTAAGTGTTCCTCTGTGAGGAGGACCTGCTCCTGCTGGATGAGACTCTGAAACCTGCAGGAACAGGACTAAGTGTTCCTCTGTGAGGAGGATCTGCTCCTGCTGGATGAGACTCTGAAACCTGCAGGAACAGGACTAAGTGCTCCTCTGTGAGGAGGACCTGCTCCTGCTGGATGAGACTCTGAAACCTGCAGGAACAGGACTAAGTGTTCCTCTGTGAGGAGGATCTGCTCCTGCTGGATGAGACTCTGAAACCTGCTGGAACAGGACTAAGTGTTCCTCTGTGAGGAGGATCTGCTCCTGCTGGATGAGACTCTGAAACCTGCAGGAACAGGACTAAGTGTTCCTCTGTGAGGAGGACCTGCTCCTGCTGGATGAGACTCTGAAACCTGCAGGAACAGGACTAAGTGTTCCTCTGTGAGGAGGATCTGCTCCTGCTGGATGAGACTCTGAAACCTGCAGGAACAGGACTAAGTGTTCCTCTGTGAGGAGGATCTGCTCCTGCTGGATGAGACTCTGAAACCTGCAGGAACAGGACTAAGTGTTCCTCTGTGAGGAGGACCTGCTCCTGCTGGATGAGACTCTGAAACCTGCAGGAACAGGACTAAGTGTTCCTCTGTGAGGAGGACCTGCTCCTGCTGGATGGAGGAATGTTAAAGAGGAAACACCTACTAACAGGTGAGTGGATTAAACACCTGCAGAGGTACCGCGGTGAATTTAGTTTTAGGTTGGATATTCGACGGACATTCGCGGACCCGCCAGCAGCGTCAGTTTCCCCTGCTGCTGTGTGTATTACGACGGGGAGATCTTCTCCGCGAAACGAGGCTTTCACTTAGGGACCATCAACAAATGACTTTTCAATTACACAAGAACATTTTTCTTTTAAATAAATCGACAGCTTCCCGATCGAGTGAATGTGAAGCAAATCCACGCTAGAGCATGCATTTGTTGAACACACCTCTCTTTATTGCATTTTAATACTTTAAATATTTTATATTAATAATTTGATGGAAAAAATAGCTTATTTCTTCAATACCTTCCAGGTCATGTGACCGATTTACTCAAAATCAATGTTGGGTCAAAGAACTACACTGGCTGCATAGGACTAACCTCTTTTTATTGCATTTTAACACTCTAAATATTTTATATTAATATTTTGATGGAAAAATGTGCTTATTTCTTCAATACCTTCCAGGTCATGTGACCGATTTACTCAAAATCAATGTTGGGTCAAAGAACTACACTGGCTTCTTAGGACACACCTCTTTTTATTGTATTTTAACACTCTAAATATTTTATATTAATATTTTGATGGAAAAATGAGCTTATTTCTTCAATACCTTCCAGGTCATGTGACCGATTTACTCAAAATCAATGTTGGATCAAAGAACTACACTGGCTGCATAGGACACACCTCTTTTTATTGCATTTTAATACTTTAAATATTTTATATTAATATTTTGATGGAAAAATGTGCTTATTTCTTCAATACCTTCCAGGTCATGTGACCGATTTACTCAAAATCAATGTTGGGTCAAAGAACTACACTGGCTTCTTAGGACACACCTCTTTTTATTGTATTTTAATACTTTAAATATTTTTATATTAATATTTTGATGGAAAAATGAGCCTATTTCTTCAATACCTTCCAGGTCATGTGACCGATTTACTCAAAATCAATGTTGGATCAAAGAACTACACTGGCTTCATAGGACACACCTCTTTTTATTGCATTTTAATACTTTAAATATTTTGATGGAAAAATGTGCTTATTTCTTCAATACCTTCCAGGTCATGTGACCGATTTACTCAAAATCAATGTTGGGTCAAAGAACTACACTGGCTGCATAGGACACACCTCTTTTTATTGCATTTTAATACTTTAAATATTTTATATTAATATTTTGATGGAAAAATGTGCTTATTTCTTCAATACCTTCCAGGTCATGTGACCGATTTACTCAAAATCAATGTTGGGTCAAAGAACTACACTGGCTGCATAGGACACACCTCTTTTTATTGTATTTTAATACTTTAAATATTTTATATTAATATTTTGATGGAAAAATGTGCTTATTTCTTCAATACCTTCCAGGTCATGTGACCGATTTACTCAAAATCAATGTTGGGTCAAAGAACTACACTGGTTGAATGGGACACACCTCTTTTTATTGCATTTTAATACTTTAAATATTTTATATTAATATTTTGATGGAAAAATGAGCTTATTTCTTCAATACCTTCCAGGTCATGTGACCGATTTACTCAAAATCAATGTTGGGTCAAAGAACTACACTGGCTTCTTAGGACACACCTCTTTTTATTGCATTTTAATACTTTAAATATTTTATATTAATATTTTGATGGAAAAATGAGCTTATTTCTTCAATACCTTCCAGGTCATGTGACCGATTTACTCAAAATCAATGTTGGGTCAAAGAACTACACTGGTTGCATAGGACACACCTCTTTTTATTGTATTTTAATACTTTAAATATTTTATATTAATATTTTGATGGAAAAATGAGCTTATTTCTTCAATACCTTCCAGGTCATGTGACCGATTTACTCAAAATCAATGTTGGGTCAAATAACTACACTGGCTGCATAAGACACACCTCTTTTTATTGTATTTTAATACTTTAAATATTTTATATTAATATTTTGATGGAAAAATGTGCTTATTTCTTCAATACCTTCCAGGTCATGTGACCGATTTACTCAAAATCAATGTTGGGTCAAAGAACTACACTGGCTTCTTAGGACACACCTCTTTTTATTGTATTTTAATACTTTAAATATTTTATATTAATATTTTGATGGAAAAATGAGCTTATTTCTTCAATAACTAATGACTCAAAATCACTTTATCAATTGAATACAAGTCTGTACACAATAGAAACAGCTCTTTATATCGGATAATATTACATCCTCTATTTAATATTAATATATTAAAAAATTCAGGTTTTTTTCTAGAGCTTCCCTGTCATGTGACCCAGTGATTAATGATCAGAAAGTAATACAAACAAGGCTACACAGGACACATGTTTTACTAATCGTCATCATTGAGCACATTTCAAGTATTACTTGCACAAAGGACAATTCCAATATCCTGTCTCTGCCTTTTTAAAGTCTCTGCTGTCCATTGCCAGGCACTGGGCATGGTACCATCGTTCACAGTCATCACACTGAACCTGTTGAAGTGAAAGAAATAGTGTATTTATATATTTGTACCTTAGATTACCATTCAGTTGTCTTAATACTTAAGTGTTAGTGAGGAATCAGCTGACACAATCATCTGCTCCTTAAAACCCACTGCCTGTGTTTTAACATGCTCTATTGTTTTTTGTTTTTTTTATTGTTTCTATCTTTTACATTTTTTTTATTTAAGTATTCCATTAATGTGTGTTGCATGTTTTAAATGTATTGTATTTAGTTGTTTAAAATTAATTATGTGTTTGAGGTTGACTTTTAAAATCTGTCCAGGGACTACAGATGAAAAATAGCCTCTTGGCTAACTCTGGCACAGTTACAGAAATGTTCATTAATGTGCACTGTCCCTGTTAAATAAATGAATACATAAATGTATACATGACAATTCCACATTTTCTTCACAACAGCTCACCCAGTCTGTGATGGGAGATCCAGATCCTGGAGGCCTTAAGGCAGCACACATAGCACAATAAGTGTGCTCATCAAAGACTGAAACAAGATAACAATACATGTATGTCAGCTTCTATATACACATACATATACATACATACATATATATATATATATATACATACAGACACCCATATATATATATACACATATTCATATTTATTTACCTGATGCCTCAAGGATTTCGAGAGCCAGTTCTCTCCTCTCCCGTTTCATGTATTTCTTCGAACACTCGAAATTCACATTCGGGATCAGAGGGAAGGACTCCATGACTGCCTTTGCCATCTAAACAAACAACACTTATGTTATGGAGGGTTTTTCTTCTTTATTGTATAGTAATACAGATACAGACACAAACATGAGACACATTATAGAAAACATCCACCCTTGACTAGAATGCCTCCCAAAACCTTTGAGTATTGATATAGACCGGTCCTATTATTGGAATTTTGAGATATTTGGAAGCAAAGTTTTGTTAATTAAACTTTCTGTGTTCAAGTGAATACTACATTAGTATTAAATAACTGTTAATTTAAGTTCAGCAATGTTGTGTGGGGTTAGGGTTAGGCAACTATTTTAAATAACTATAGGCCAATCTCTAAGTTGTCAGTTCTGGCCAAGGTTCTTGAACGCTTAGTGAGTGAACAGGTAAAGGAGTTTTTATGTAACAATGACATCCTGTCTAAACATCAGTCAGGCTTCAGAAAGCAACACAGCACCATCACTGCCACAATGAAAGTGGTGAATGATGTGGAGAGTATCTTAGATAATAAGCAGAGTTGTGCAGCTCTATTTGTTGACCTGTCCAAAGCGTTTGATACCGTCGATCATCACATCTTAAAGCAGAGGCTACTCAGTATCGGCATGTCCAGCCATGCAGTGGGTGGTTTGTGAACTACCTCTCTGAAAGGTCCCAATGTGTTCACTTTGATGGGCTGTCTTCTGAGTGGTTAAACATTGCTAATGGTGTTCCCCAAGGCTCTGTTTCAGGTCCACTTTTATTCTCCATATCAACAGTTTAGGTGAAAATGTGGATGAAGCTACTTTACATTTGTATGCTGATGATACCGTGATGTTCTGTGCAGGTCCCTCCATTCAGGAGGCTGGTGTTAAATTACAGGCTGTTTTTAACATTATTCAGACTCAGCTCTCTGAACTAAAGCTTCTTTTAAATGTTGAGAAAACCAAGCTAATGCTCTTTTCTAAAGCTAAAAAGACACCAGAGCCTGTTTTAGATATTGTAACTACGCAAGGAACAAAACTTGAAGTTGTTGCCTGTTACAAATACCTTGGTATCTGGCTTGATGATTGTCTTACTTTTAAACTTCATGTCAATAACCTGCTTAAAAAGCTGAGGGTTAGGCTAGGGTTCTTTTTCAGAAATAAGTCCTGTTTCTCGCTTGAGGCCAGGAAAAGGCTCTTGACCTTTGACCTATGCTGGACTCTGGTGATTTGTTGTTTATGAATGCACCTGCCCATTACCTGAGCAAATTAGATGCTGCGTATCACAGCGCTCTGAGATTTGTCACACATTGTAAAGCGCTTACACATCACTTTATGTGAGTGTATACCAAGGCAGGTTTACCATCACTCTCTGTACGGAGGCTCAGTCACTGGTACACTTTTATTTCTAAAGCTATGTTGGGCAAACTCCCGTATTACATCTGTTCTCTGGTAAAGCAGAAAGTTGCGGGCAGCTATTGTCTGAGATCGCAGGATGTGGTCTTGTTAGATGTGCCAAGAGTGAGGACTGTTTTAGGTAAGACAGCTTTTATGTGCGCAGCTCCACTTGCTTGGAACAGCCTACAGTCCAAATTGAAATTGAGCAATTTTATTTCTCTGAATGTTTTTAAGGCACGTCTGCACGAGATGCTTTCTGACACTATGGGTGTTTGTAAGTGTTGGTGAATATGTAAATATGATGTCCTCTATTGTTTGTTTTTATGTTGTTTTTATGTTTCATGTGGAACTAAATTGATGCAGGTCTCCCTTGTAAAAGAGATCCATGATCTCAAGGGACCTATCTGTCTAAATAAAGGTTTGAAATGAAATGAAAAAAGTAGTGACTGAGCATGCTACTGAGCATGCTACTAAGCATGCTACAGCAGTGACCAGGAGAGGCGGTGCTATGGCTTCATCGTTATCGGGGAATGATTGTAAAGGGCGTACACACTGCCCCCCCAGAGCGTTCCGGTTGCAGATCTATCCACCAAGGGACCCGTTATCGTTTGCGGGGTCCGTTTCCGCATTTCCATTACGGCCTCGTGTGAACGAACGGGCTAAATGAAAGAGGACAGTAGCAGCCGTTTCCGTTACGGCCTCGTGTGAACGAACGGGCTAAATGAAAGAGGAAAGTAGCAGCCGTTTCCGTTACGGCCTCGTGTGAACGAACGGGCTAAATGAAAGAGGAAAGTAGCAGCCGTGTCCATTACGGCCTCGTGTGAACGAACGGGCTAAATGAAAGAGGACAGTAGCAGCCGTTTCTGTTACGGCCTCGTGTGAACGAACGGGCTAAATGAAAGAGGAAAGTAGCAGCCGTTTCCGTTACGGCCTCATGTGAACGAACGGGCTAAATGAAAGAGGAAAGTAGCAGCCGTTTCCGTTACGGCCTCGTGTGAACGAACGGGCTAAATGAAAGAGGAAAGTAGCAGCCGTGTCCATTACGGCCTCGTGTGAACGAACGGGCTAAATGAAAGAGGACAGTAGCAGCCGTTTCCGTTACGGCCTCGTGTGAACGAACGGGCTAAATGAAAGAGGAAAGTAGCAGCCGTTTCTGTTACGGCCTCGTGTGAACGAACGGGCTAAATGAAAGAGGAAAGTAGCAGCCGTTTCTGTTACGGCCTCGTGTGAACGAACGGGCTAAATGAAAGAGGAAAGTAGCAGCCGTGTCCATTACGGCCTCGTGTGAACGAACGGGCTAAATGAAAGAGGACAGTAGCAGCCGTTTCCGTTACGGCCTCGTGTGAACGAACGGGCTAAATGAAAGAGGACAGTAGCAGCCGTTTCTGTTACGGCCTCGTGTGAACGAACGGGCTAAATGAAAGAGGAAAGTAGCAGCCGTTTCTGTTACGGCCTCGTGTGAACGAACGGGCTAAATGAAAGAGGAAAGTAGCAGCCGTTTCTGTTACGGCCTCGTGTGAACGAACGGGCTAAATGAAAGAGGAAAGTAGCAGCCGTTTCTGTTACGGCCTCGTGTGAACCAACGGGCTAAATGAAAGAGGAAAGTAGCAGATACAACCGTTTGCGTTATCGTGTAAACAGCATATCAGATGATGTTTTATAAAAGAACCGGAGGGCATGATACACAAATATCAATCGGGGTTTCTACGTTCTTTCCCAAAAATAATTCTGTAAAACAAAAAAAAGATTCAGATTCAATTCTCATAAATCTAACCTCACCCTTTTAACAATAAAAAACAAAACTGTGTTAAAGTCGCTTTACAGGACTCTGTTTGGGGTCCATCAGGAGCGTCCTCTGTTTGGGGACAGCTGTCCATCAGGAGCGTCCTCTGTTTGGGGACAGCTGTCCATCAGGAGCGTCCTCTGTTTGGGGACAGCTGTCCATCAGGAGCGTCCTCTGTTTGGGGACAGCTGTCCATCAGGAGCGTCCTCTGTTTGGGGACAGCTGTCCATCAGGAGCGTCCTCTGTTTGGGGACAGCTGTCCATCAGGATCGTCCTCTGTTTGGGGACAGCCGTCCATCAGGAGCGTCCTCTGTTTGGGGACAGCTGTCCATCAGGAGCGTCCTCTGTTTGGGGACAGCTGTCCATCAGGAGCGTCCTCTGTTTGGGGACAGCTGTCCATCAGGAGCGTCCTCTGTTTGGGGACAGCTTCAGGGGGTAGGTAATTCACTTCAGAAACACTTAAAGGTGGGGTAGGTAATTCACTTCAGAAACACTTAAAGGTGGGGTAGGTAATTCACTTCAGAAACACTTAAAGGTGGGGTAGGTAATTCACTTCAGAAACACTTAAAGGTGGGGTAGGTAATTCACTTCAGAAACACTTAAAGGTGGGGTAGGTAATTCACTTCAGAAACACTTAAAGGTGGGGTAGGTAATTCACTTCAGAAACACTTAAAGGTGGGGTAGGTAATTCACTTCAGAAACACTTAAAGGTGGGGGTAGGTAATTCACTTCAGAAACACTCAAAGGTATGGTAGGTAATTCACTTCAGAAACACTTAAAGGTGGGGTAGGTAATTCACTTCAGAAACACTTAAAGGTGGGGTAGGTAATTCACTTTAGAAACACTTAAAGGTGGGGTAGGTAATTCACTTCAGAAACACTTAAAGGTGGGGTAGGTAATTCACTTCAGAAACACTTAAAGGTGGGGTAGGTAATTCACTTCAGAAACACTTGTTATATTCCATGGAATGCTCTTAACATCCCGATAGCAATTAATACATTAAATGCTTTGAAGCCGTAGCACTGTAAAAAGCACGACCAATCATCTGAGCCGGCTAAAGTAACTGGATGGCCTACCTGCCTGTCAGCCTTCCATCTGTGCACAAACTGATCTCGTGCCCTCATTGGTCATGTGCGCGTTCGTGTGTGTTGGAGGAGGGGCTCTGTGAGGAAGTCTGAAGGAAGGGGCAGATTGTTTCGGCTGCATACTTTCAAACCCTCGAGCTGGTTTCTCCATCATTACAGTCTTCTAGGTTTAAATCTGTCAGCTGACCCTCGGCCTCGCTCTGTATTCAGAGGGTTTTTTAAGTGAAGCTGCAGGAGGGTCAGGGGTCCTCAGAGAGACCTGGATCCACTGAGACCCTCAGAGACCCTCAGAGACCTGGGGTCAGGGGTCCTCAGAGACACCTGGACCCTTAGAGACCCTCAGAGACCTCCTTCACTGAGCGTCCTCCCCTGGGTTAGAGAGCAGGACTACAGAGGAGATGGATGCAGTCTCTGAATAAAGGAGAGACAGAGAGAGACGGTGGGGGAGACAGAGAGAGACAGTGGGGTGGCCTATACATTTTTTTTTTATTGCGATAGCATAAAATGAGCTTCGGACGCAAAACTTGGGACACACGTCAGAGCCCACGACCTTTTCGAGAATGTAAAAAAAACCCCGTAATCTTTCAAAAAAACTGCTCACTAGCGCCCCCTATTGTATGGTAGTCACATATTGTTTCTCAGAACTTCACGTATTTTGGCACATACATTCCTCATGGAATTGCGGACATATTTGTAAATAGATTCCATTAGCCCCGCCCCCCAGGAAGTCGGCCATTTTGAAAAATGTGCGTTTTTCATGCATTTTAAGCACATTCTTGCGAACTTCTCCTAGGGGAATGATCGGAAAAATTCCAATCCAGGACACGTTCAGCCCCTATCCAATATGATGCTAAATTGAGAAGAAAATAGTTGCTAGCTCAAACGGGGAGCTCGTAAGTTAACGATTTACATGTCACAAATTAATCCAAACTACTACATTTTCAATTCAATTCAAAACCTTTATTTATACAGATAAAACCCATTGAGATCATAGACCTCTTTTACAATGGTGACCTGCTTCAATTAGTTCCAAACATTAATACAAACATGACAGAAAACAAAGGACATTATATGATACTACAGTTTGTATACTAGTAGCATTTACAGACACCAATATTTTCTGATTGTATAGCGTCTATCCTAGCTTTAAAAACATGAAATGGAATCAAACTGCTTAGCTTCCATTCCTTTTGTAGACTGTTCCATGCTAGCGGCGCTGCGCATCTAAAAGCTGTATTTCCTAATACAGTCCTAGCAGTTGGCACATGTAATACAACCACAGCTTTAGATCTCAGGCAGTAGCCAATTACAATACGCTGTGAGATCAGGAAACAGATGTAAGACGGAAGTTTCCCTAACATTGCTTTATAAATAAAAAGATACCAGTGATTTAGCCGCCGTACAGTAAGTGAAAGCAACCCTGCCCTTGTATACAGGGTACAATGATGAGTCAAAGTCTTACAGTCTGTCACAAACCTTAGTGCACTATGATAGGCGGCATCTATCTTGGTGAGGTAATTGGCCGGCGCATTCATATAAAATAGATCACCATAGTCGAGCACAGGTCAAAAGGTCACTAGCCTCAAAAGGTGACTAGCCTTTTCCTGGCCTCAAGCGAGAAACAGGACTTGTTTCTATAAAAAAAACCTAGCCTAACCCTCAGTTTTTTAAGCAGGTTATTTACATGCAGTTTAAAAGAAAGACAGTCATCAAGCCAGATACCAAGGTATTTGTAAGAGGTTACCACTTCAAGTTTTTTTCCTTGCATGGTTACAATATCTAAAACAGGCTCTGGTGACTTTTTAGCTTTTGAAAAGAGCATTAACTTGGTTTTATCCACATTTAAAAGAAGCTTAAGCGCTGAGAGCTGAGTCTGAACAGTGTTAAAAACAGTCTGTAATTTAACAACAGCCTCCTTAACTGAGGTACCTGCACAATACATCACAGTATCATCCGCATAAAAATGTAAGGTAGCTTCCTCCACATTATCACCCAAGCTATTAATATCAATGGAGAATAAAAGTGGACCTAGAACAGAACCCTGAGGTACACCATTAGAAATGCTCAACCACTCAGAAGACAGCCCATCAAAGTGTACACATTGGGACCTTTCAGAGAGGTAGTTCACAAACCACCCCACTGCAAGGCTGGACAAGCCAATGCTGAGTAGCCTCTGTTTTAAAATGCGATGATCAACGGTGTCAAACGCTTTAGAGAGATCAATAAACAGAGCTGCACAACTCGGCTTATTATCTAAAAAACTAGTGATGTCATTTACAACTTTCATTGTGGCAGTGATGGTGCTGTGTTGCTTTCTGAAGCCCGACTGATGTTTCGACAGGATGTCATTTATACATAAAAAGTCCTTTACCTGTTCACTCACTAAGCGTTCAAGCACTTTAGCCAGAACTGATAATTTAGAAATTGGCCTATAGTTATTTAAAATAGTTGCCTCCCCTCCTTTCAGCAAAGGCAGGACATACGCTGACTTCCATACTGTTGGAATTGTGTTAGTGCTGAGGGAGAGGTTAAAAAGAGTAGTGAGAGGTGGAGCAATACAATCTGCAGCTATCTTTAAAAAGAAAGGTTCTACGTTGTCCAGGCCGGCTGGTTTCTTAGGATCTAACTTGGTTAAAGCTTCACGAACAACATCAACATTAAAAGGAGTAAAACTGAAAGGGTTTTCCAGACCACATTGTTCAGAGTCACGGATTGGAGCGTTCACAGAAGCAGAAGCTGAGTTAGAAACAGAATCAAACAGAGAGCCACAAGACACAAAATGCTTATTAAAGCAATTTAGCATAGTAGCCCTGTCTGATATAGAGCCAGATGCTGTGGTGAGGCACGGAGGTAGCTCATTACGGATATCTCCAGTGGATATCGATTTTATGGCTTTCCAACATTTCCTAGGATTATTCAGATTTTCTGTGGAAACTGACAGATAGTACTTTGATTTAGCACTTTTGATTTGAGATGTGAAGCTATTCCTTAGCTGCCTGAAACGCAGCCACTCTACCTCTGAGCCTGATCTCCTAGCCTTTGGCCAAGCCTTGTTTCTCTCATGAAGGAGACTGGACAGATTAGCAGAAAACCAGCGACTGTTTCGTCCCTTCACTCTGAATTTACGCAGAGGTGCATGTCTATCTATGATCTCCATAAAACCAAGATAAAAATAAGACCATGCAGTTTCCACATCCGCACACAGATTGATTTTACCCCAATCAAAATCAAACAGATCGTGTAAAAAACCCTGCTCCACAAAGTGTTTTTTATCTCTCCTTGTGATAATGCGTGGTTTCACTTTTTGGATCTTAGTGTCTCTAATTGTGGCTACAACACAGTGATCGCTCACATCATTAGCAAATACTCCCACAGCTGAGTATTTATAGGGAGCATTAGTTAGAATGAGATCAATTAGGGAGGATTTATTAGGGGACTTAATGTTTGGGCGAGTAGGACTATCTACAATCTGAGTAATGTTCAAAGAGGTACAAAGGTTTTTAAAGTCCTCTGACACAGAAGTTAACCAGTCCCAATTAAAATCACCAAGCAGCACTATTTCCTTGTAGGAAAGTTGAGATAACAGTTTTGCCAGTGAAGATAAGGAGTCCTTGACAGCTGAGGGGGGTCTGTAGCAGCCCACCACCATGACCTGTTGACCCTTTGTGACTTCGACATTCACAGCTAAAAATTCCAGTTGTTTACTAACCGATTTGGAAACCATATTTGTTACACAAAACTTATTTTTCACATAAATGGCAACGCCACCACCTTTTTTAGTACGGTCAGTGCGATATACATTGTAACCATTTATGTAAATGTCAGAGGCCAGGATGGATTTATCAAGCCACGTTTCTGATAAGACAATGACATCAGCATCAGTTGAACTCGCCCAAATACGGACAAAATCTAATTTAGGTAACAGACTACGCACATTTAAATGAATTAAACCTAACCCCGATCTAGAAATAAAATCAGCAGGAGTAGCTATTTGACTAAAAGTACTAGGTGGACCCGGATTTGGCTGTACATTCCCCGATAGCAACAACAATACAAATACCAAGCACCTTTTCCTCTTAATCAACACACAAACATTGTCAACTGTTTTAGAGTCACCAGAAAACTTCGCGAAAGTGAGATTAGAGTTCAAAAAACAATTCTGAAGGACCATCGTGGCAGGCAAGTGAGAAAGACAGACATTTGACGAGATGAATGTCCGCGACAGTGCAACCAGCAAATGTTTGTGCAACCCATCCGAACCTGTACAGGGGATGTCCACTGCCGGCGACAGAACAGACCCGAATCCAGCAGATTTTTCAGGATGACTACCGATCTTTTCATTGTCCAGCACAGTCAAAAAAAGGCACAGCAGAAACACGACATTTGCCATTTTCCCAGTTCAGCACAACAGCATCCACGAAGTTCCCGAAACAAAACCACGGACAGCAGCAAGGAATAGGCAACCAGCAGTGTGGCAACACTCCGGTTTCTCCGCGATATCCCCCGATCAGGCCTCCGCACCGGCAGAAGCAGAAAACAGCTGTGCAGGTCTCCCCAGCGGATGGCGGCCTTCAGCCGCGGGACTCCTCCGTTGCGAAATCTCCTCCACACAGCAGCGACAGGTGTGTATGTCTGGCGCGCGTGTTCAGCCTGTGGCCTCAACGTGTTCAACGTGTTCCATTTTTGGAAACCTTTACAAAGTGGCACCGTAACTCCGAATGACCTGACATTTTGCCCACTTATTCGGGTGGACCTACTCTACATATTATGTCCTTCAACCCCAAAGCTCCACCTACTTCATTTTTTTTAAATTTGCATAATGTTAAAAACAGTGAAATATTACCTTAAATTTCCATGTTTTCTTTTTCAACGCCAAACTTAGTATACAGCATCAGTGGAGGGTCAGACACATTACCGTAGAAAATGAGGATGTTCAGTCGATAAATATGCCCGTCATTAATCTAAACCTGTTTGCAAAAAGGCGGGGCTTACAAATAAATGCTCATAACTGGTTAGGGTTAGGGTTACCCCTAACCCACACACACACACACCGGCTCTGCTGGCGGCAAATTCAATTACAACAGACACCTATACACTCCACAACAGACACCTACTGACTGTACAACACACACATACAGCTCCTAAAGCATATCATGTAGATCAGGCTACAGCCCTTGTATATTTTATTATGTGAAGCACTATATGGTTTCATGAAAAATATCTACTGTTTACTTGTAGATATCTACTAAAGCATACAAATAAAGTGTGTAATGTAAGCCTGTTATATATATTATTGCTGTTCTCACTGTAAACATCGCGTCACAATGAAAGCAGTTGTATTAAAAAAAAATAGCCTAACATCCAGGGGATGTGATTAGTGAGTAAACAAACGGTAAAGGGCAGAAAGTCTGATTCACATTTGATCATCTCAAATAGCTTATAATCACAACGGGAACAGTTTGCAGAGCTGTGCTTCGTTGACAGAAGTCCAGCCAAGCGTCACACCTCTTTTAAACATCACTGTTGGCTGAAATCGTCTCAGGAGAATACTTCAGTGTACCCTCGGTTATAGCTCCTCCAGAGACACTCCTCTCTCCTTTCTCCTCTAAATCAGTGTATCCTCGGTTACGGCTCCTCCAGACAGCCTCCTCGATAATCGATCCTCGACGAGCCTTTAGAGAAATTTGTTTTCCTTCGAGACGGCGCACCGACATCTCTTTCCGGGTCGTTGCCGGAGGACCTGGGAAATTATAGAAATGACAAACGGCTCATTTCCCAGGACTCGCGCGCGTCTGCTTGACGCCGGGACGACCGGCCGCCCTCCCCGACAGGCGCGCGGACGCGAGGGCATCACTGCGCGCACAAGTGCAACCGCAGTTTTAGTTAATTGTTCTAGTTCTAGTGCCGGCCGTCTTTCCTGCAACGGCAGCTTTTCTGTATTTCCTTTCTCCTGTAATATGACTTGATCGCTTTAAACTCCGCACACTGAGCTCTGATTGGTCAGCAGGCGGTGCTTTCACTGAGTTGAAGACGGCCGGCAAAAATCAGCGACTGTGTGAACGTGAACATGAATAGAACATCAGCTCCATCTTCAGAGCAATCTGACTATTATAACATTAGCGTTAAGAAAGCTTACTGAAATATCTGCCACAACATAAGTAACCGGATCAGAGTCACATTAAGTACAGTCCATATCACTTCATAATGTATCATCTCCTGATCTGAGTCAGCTGAGCCGTATCTGGCCGTGCAACACTCACAGCGTCACAGACTGGATGCAGAAGCATTATTTTAAGCAACACATTAAGTTGACGAAACACTGGAGTCAAATGTAATGAAAGTCAGATGGTGTCTTAGACGGGCAGTGATATCATAAACCTGTTAATGTACGCATTCAAACACTTGTTCTGTTCCCAGCTGTGTTCACCTTGCAGGTGCAGCTCTGTGGCTTTGATCCTGGATCAAGTGTTTAAGTCATGGATGTTTAAACTTTAACTTCTTCATATGTCTAATATTATAGTTGACTTTTCATTCAGGAAGTATGACGCTGCGCTGTCAGTACGCTTCTCCATGTTTGTGATTGGTCGAAGGCTCCAGATACCACCCCTTTCATGTGAACGCGCACCTAACTATAGGACACGGCTGGCTTGAGCGAACGAGTTGATAGCCAGCATCTTAGGACAGTTTAGCGAGAGCGCGTTTGTTTTGGATTAAGTCAACCGGATAACTCAAACATATCCAGGATATGTTGAACTAGATTCGTAGTACAGGCCCCAGGTTAGCCGCTCAGCATCAGTTACCATGGAGATCTAGCCCGCTAAAAAGAGAACCAGCGTCGTAGGACCGGAAACCCCGAGTTTTCCCTGAAGTTAGCCGCTAAGAGAACATCCTGCTTCGTAGTACAGGCCTCTGGTCGTGTGTGTGTCGGTCTGAAACCCTGTAGTGCACTTCAGTCCTGAACACACAGACCGCTCCTGTGTTTCCTTTCTAACACACTTTTCTGACACAGTTGTGAAGTCTTTACTGCAGCTGGTGGTTAATCTGAATATTTCCACTCATGAGACAAAGAAAACCTCTACGGTCAAACACATAGAATGATAAACTCACTTGGATCTTAAGTCAAAAAGTCAAAGTCAACTTTATTGTGAATACTTCAGTTTGTGTGTACAGAGAGATCCAACTACCGTTTCCACAATCCAGAGGAATACAAAATGCAAATATATGTATACAAATATTTATATCCAATATATACACAATCAGCAGACACATTTATACATATGCACACATTAAGATAAAAGCACAACAATCAATAAATAACATATAACAGTCACTTCCATTTTAATATATATATATTAAGTCGTACATTACCTTTTAGCGTATTGTGGGAATTGTAGTCTTTTACAATTCCATGAACTACAGAATCCTTTCTCTGTCTGATGATGAGGCACCAGGAGAGAAAGTGAAGGGGACACTCAGGGGTCATCTGGGGAGATAAACAGTTTACACACACACACACACACACACACACACACAGCAAACACTCCCTCTCATTAGGTCCCTGTGTGACGCTGCTTGTTATTCATTAATTCAGATTTCCCTCCAGAGACTCAGAGCCCCCTCAGGGGTCAGAGGTCACTGATGTTAGGAGCCCCAGCTGCCACTTAGCATTAGCCCAGACAACACACACACACACACACACACACACACACACACACACACACACACACACACACACACACACACACACACACACACACACACACACACACACACACACACACACACACACACACACACACACACACACACACACACACACACACACACAGTTTATACAGAGTCTATACGGAGATATTTCCAGTTTTCTCTGCTGCTGGACCCTGGTGTGTTTTTGAGGATTACTTTCCTCCAGTCTCAGGGTGAGTGATCCTCTCGTCTGTCAACCTGTAGCTCCGTACGGCCTGCAGCTCCGTACGGCCTGCAGCGCCGTACGGCCTGCAGCTCCGTACGGCCTGCAGCTCCGTACGGCCTGCAGCTCCGTACGGCCTGCAGCTCCGTACGGTCTGTAGCTCCGTACGGCCTGCAGCTCCGTACGGCCTGTAGCTCCGTACGGCCTGCAGCTCCGTACGGCGTACGGCCTGCAGCTCCGTACGGCCTGCAGCTCCGTACGGCGTACGGCCTGCAGCTCCGTACGGCCTGCAGCTCCGTACGGCGTACGGTCTGCAGCTCCGTACGGCCTGCAGCTCCGTACGGCCTGCAGCTCCGTACGGCGTATGGCCTGCAGCTCCGTACGGCCTGCAGCTCCGTACGGCGTACGGTCTGCAGCTCCGTACGGCCTGCAGCTCCGTACGGCCTGCAGCTCCGTACGGCCTGCAGCTCCGTACGGCCTGCAGCTCCGTACGGTCTGTAGCTCCGTACGGCCTGCAGCTCCGTACGGCGTACGGCCTGCAGCTCCGTACGGCCTGCAGCTCCGTACGGCCTGCAGCTCCGTACGGCCTGCAGCTCCGTACGGCCTGCAGCTCCGTACGGTCTGTAGCTCCGTACGGCCTGCAGCTCCGTACGGTCTGTAGCTCAAATCAAATCAAGTTTTATTTATATAGCACATTTATAAATGATGTTTGGTGGAGCCAAAGTGCTGAACATATAATAAAAATAGCCTACAGTAGAGACACTTTACAGCAAATACAACAGCACAGATTGTTCAGAATATCAGTATGAGAAAAATGACACCCTCTATCCTTAGACCCTCTGTCCTTAGACCCTCTATCCTTAGACCCTCTGTCCTTAGACCCTCACATCGTACAAGGAAAAACTTCCAGAAAAACCCACAGTTTAAAAAGAAAAAATGGGAGAAACCCCAGGGAGAGCAACAGAGGAGGGATCCCTCTCCCAGGACGGACAGACGTGCAATAGATGCCGTGTGTAAATCCAAGAGATAATACATTTTACAGCATATAGACCGAATGTTAGGAAATGCATGTGTCTGTAATAAGAAGATGAATCCACGAGGATGTCAGCTATAATCCTGTGGAAGCCATCAGGGAAGCAGCATGACGAGACCCAAGGCAGGACCGCAGAGACAGGTTCAGCCACGACCCGAAGTCCACGACTTAATCCAGAACTCAGGATAGAGGATCCAGACACAGGACTACAGCAAGAGGATCAGCCTCGACTCCGGATCCCAGCGTAGATATAGATACAAAACAAGAACAATTTTGGCTGGGTTAATCGGAACAAGAGAATACACAGACAGACAGACAGACAGACGGAAGAACAAGCACTCCCTTAGAATAGGTTGAGGGCAAAGGGTAGCAAGTAAGAGAGTAAGAAACATAGTTGGAGAGGCACACTCAGGGAACAAGGTCCCCACTGGAGCCTTAGTTGGAAATTGATGAGAGATAGGGAGGTACGCTGTGTCTACGAATCGTAACACTCCCCGGCCTGTCTAAGCCACTCTGCAAACCGTTTCCCTCTAATAATACTCGAGAGGTTAGAGAGGGAAAAGGTCCTGGATAAAAGTTATTCTTGATAAGAGAAGCCTAGAAGGCCAGAGAGAAAAAGTGAGTTTTAAGTGTTGATTTAAAAACCCCCAGGGTCTGGGCCGACCTCACATGGAGGGGCAAAGTGTTCCAGAGCCTGGGGCCAGCTGCTGCGAAGGCTCGGTGCCCTCAGGTTTTAAGCCTGGTCTTAGGCACTATCAACAGCAGCTGATCAGCCGAGCTTAAGGCTCTGCCTGGGGTGTAGCGATGGAGGAGTTCGGCTATATAGGCAGGAACCAGCCCATTTAGGGCTTTGAAAACAAATAAAAGGAGTTTAAAATCTATTCTGAACCGAACTGGAAGCCAGTGAAGCCAGAATTGGGGTGATGTGGTCACGCTTTTTATGGCCAGTGAGAAGACGTGCAGCTGCGTTCTGAACTAGCTGGAGGCGTCTAATTGAGGCCTGGTCCATACCCACATACAGAGCGTTGCAGTAATCCAGTCTCGAGGTAACAAAGGCGTTAATAACCCTTTCTAGGTCTTTAAAAGATAAAAACGACTTGGTCTTAGCCAATAGCCGTATTTAAAAAATAAAATAAAAAAAAGCAGGATTTGACTACGGTGCTGACCTGCTTATCAAATTTAAAGGCGCCGTTGAAGGTCACTCCAAGGTTCATGACAGAGGGGAGGATGTTTTTATTGAGGGAGCCCAGAATGTCAACCGGAGCGGCTGGAGGTCGGGGTCCAAAAAAGATGACCTCGGTCTTACTCTCGTTGAGGGTGAGGAAGTTTTGGCTCAGCCAGGATTTAATCTCTGTTAAGCAGTCCTTCAACTGCTGTAGTGAGTTGGCATTTTGATTGAGAGGCAGATAAATCTGTACATTGTCAGCGTAACAATGGAAGGGGATATTATATTTTGAGAATTGAACCTAGGGGCAGTATGTACAATAGAAAAAGGATGGAGCCCAGGATCGAGCCTTGGGGAACCCCACAGGTGTGCTGGACACGATAGGTTGGGACGTGTCACGTGTGCCAGAGAATATAGGTTGGGACGCGTCACGTGTGCCGGAGCATATAGGTTGGGACGTGTCACGTGTGCTGGAGAATATAGGTTGGGACGCGTCACGTGTGCCGGAGCATATAGGTTGGGACGCGTCACGTGTGCCGGAGCATATAGGTTGGGACGCGTCACGTGTGCCGGAGCTTATAGGTTGGGACGTGTCACGTGTGCTGGAGAATATAGGTTGGGACGTGTCACGTGTGCCAGAGAATATAGGTTGGGACGCGTCACGTGTGCCGGAGCATATAGGTTGGGACGTGTCACGTGTGCTGGAGAATATAGGTTGGGACGCGTCACGTGTGCCGGAGCATATAGGTTGGGACGTGTCACGTGTGCTGGAGAATATAGGTTGGGACGTGTCACGTGTGCTGGAGAATATAGGTTGGGACGTGTCATGTGTGCCGGACACGATAGGTTGGGACATGTCACGTGTGCCGGAGACGATAGGTTGGGACCAGAGTTAACCGAATATTTTCCGTCTATGACGGATTTTTTTGAACAATGACGGACAAATCTGAAAGCAGTCCGTCATTTTGACAGATTAGAACAAACTCGGAGCAGCGCCAAAGTTTCCCCGCAGCGAGGCTCCGGTGTTAAGCATGCCAAAAAGGAAATTATACCGTTTCCAAACCCAACTTGGCCCTACAAATCATTGAAATGTCTGAGTTTTGGCTTTACACTGTGCGCACTCCTGCGAGGTGCAGTGGGCATGCATAACACGGCGCTAACAGTTCACAAGCGTGCGCCCCGCCCCCCGTTGACAGTTCTTTCTCTCCCCCCCCCAACCTCTGGTTGGGACGTGTCGCGTGTGCCGGAGACGATAGGTTGGGACGTGTCACGTCAGCCGGATGTCGCCAATGACGTTATAGGAGCCAAGATCCTGGATCTCATTGTTAGAACCCCCTTTTTTATTTTTGAGATGTGGGTACAGAGGAAAAGAGAGAGGGTTTTGTTTTCTTATAAACATACATATTGATGTATAAAAGACATCAAAAAGTGCATTTTGCATAATAGGTCCCCTTTAAATACGGAGGTCAGATATACGACAGAGGGTCTGGAACATGTGTTCTTCAGTGATCTTAAAGTCACGTTAAATGTCCGTTTCCTTCCTATCCTCTCTAAATATCTGTTGATGTGATCATGGAGCTGCTGAGATGCAGGAAACCCTTCAGTCTGGATCAGACTGTAGAGTATTATGGTATTGATTCATCTGCAGATCATTTACCTTTAGTGGTTATAGTCTTAAGAGTCAACAGACGTCACAGCTTACAGAGACTTCTTCAGATGCTTTGACCAAAGACTAAACACCCACAATATTTACTTTATATAATTATATGTTTGGGAGAAGAGTAGGAAATCCTCTCATTAGAGAGGGTGAGTCTGCAATTAGGGGGATAAAGGTTTGTGTGTGTGTGTGTGTGTGTGAACGTCTGAAATCTAGACATCTTCGTCATGCCTCCCTCTGAGTGTCTCTGCAGCTGTTTTCAATCAAACACATTAAACTGGACCAGATGAAGGACAGTTGGACTCTCTTTAGATCAGTGTTATAAACCTGCTCCTGTGTGTGAGCAGCTGTTTCTTCACTGATGTTGGCAGAGAGGAAGTGACCGGATATCAACTTCAGTCTGAATCCTCTCTCTCATTTCCTCCTGCTCTCTGACATGTTTGTAGTTCATATTATCTGCTCTTTAGTGAAGGAGGACATGTTTGTAGTTCATATTATCTGCTCTGTAGTGAAGGAGGACATGTTTGTAGTTCATATTATCTGCTCTGTAGTGAAGGAGGACATGTTTGTAGTTCAAATATTATCTGCTCTGTAGGTGAAGGAGGACAATGTTTGTAGTTCATATTATCTGCTCTTTAGTGAAGGAGGACATGTTTGTAGTTCATATTATCTGCTCTTTAGTGAAGGAGGACATGTTTGTAGTTCATATTATCTGCTCTGTAGTGAAGGAGGACATGTTTGGTAGTTCATATTATCTGCTCTGTAGTGAAGGAGGACATGTTTGTAGTTCATATTATCTGCTCTGTAGTGAAGGAGGACATGTTTGTAGTTCATATTATCTGCTCTGTAGTGAAGGAGGACATGTTTGTAGTTCATATTATCTGCTCTGTAGTGAAGGAGGACATGTTTGTAGTTCATATTATCTGCTCTGTAGTGAAGGAGGACATGTTTGTAGTTCATATTATCTGCTCTGTAGTGAAGGAGGACATGTTTGTAGTTCATATTATCTGCTCTGTAGTGAAGGAGGACATGTTTGTAGTTCATATTATCTGCTCTGTAGTGAAGGAGGACATGTTTGTAGTTCATATTATCTGCTCTGTAGTGAAGGAGGACATGTTTGTAGTTCATATTATCTGCTCTGTAGTGAAGGAGGACATGTTTGTAGTTCATATTATCTGCTCTTAGTGAAGGAGGACATGTTTTGTAGTTCATATTATCTGCTCTTTAGTGAGGAGGACATGTTTGTAGTTCATATTATCTGCTCTGTAGTGAAGGAGGACATGTTTGTAGTTCATATTATCTGCTCTGTAGTGAAGGAGGACATGTTTGTAGTTCATATTATCTGCTTCTGTAGTGAAGAAGGACATGTTTGTAGTTCATATTATCTGCTCTTTAGTGGGAAGGAGGGACTGTTGTAGTTCATATTATCTGCTCTGTAGTGAAGGAGGACATGTTTGTAGTTCATATTATCTGCTCTTTAGTGAAGGAGGGACATGTTTGTAGTTCATATTATCTGCTCGTTAGTGAAAGGAGGACATGTTTGTAGTTCATATGATCTGCTCTGTAGTGAAGGAGGACTGTTTGTAGTTCATATTATCTGCTTCTGTAGTGAAGGGAGGACATGTTGTAGTTCATATTATCTGCTCTGGTAGTGGAAGGAGGACATGTTTTGTAGTTCTATGACTGCCTGTAGTGAAGGAGGACATGTTTGTAGTTTCATATTATCTGCTCTGTAGTGAAGGAGGACATGTTTGTAGTTCATATTATCTTGCTCTGGTAGTGAAGGAGGACATGTTTGTAGTCATATTATCTGCTCTGTAGTGAGGAGGACATGTTTGTAGTTCATATTATCTGCTCTGTAGTGAAGGAGGACATGTTTGTAGTTCATATTATCTGCTCTGTAGTGAAGGAGGACATGTTTGTAGTTCATTTATCTGCTCTGTAGTGAAGGAGGACATGTTTGTAGTTCATATTATCTGCTCTGTAGTGAAGGAGGACATGGTTTGTAGTTCATATTATCTGCTCTGTAGTGAAGGAGGGACATGTTTGTAGTTCATATTATCTGCTCTGTAGTGAGGAGGACATGTTTGTAGTTCATATTATCTGCTCTGTAGTGAAGGAGGACATGTTTGTAGTTCATATTATCTGCTCTGTAGTGAAGGAGGACATGTTTGTAGTTCATATATCTGCTCTGTAGTGAAGGAGGACATGTTTGTATGTTCATATTATCTGCTCTGTAGTGAAGGAGGACATGTTTTGTAGTTCATATTATCTGCTCTGTAGTGAAGGAGGACATGTTTGTAAGTTCATATTATCTGCTCTGTAGTGAAGGAGGACATGTTTGTAGTTCATATTATCTTGCTCTGTAGTGAAGGAGGACATGTTTGTAGTTCATATTATCTGCTCTGTAGTGAAGGAGGACATGTTTGTAGTTCATATTATCTGCTCTGTAGTGGAAGGAGACATGTTTGTAGTTTCATATTATCTGCTCTGTAGTGAAGGAGGACATGTTTGTAGTTCATATTATCTGCTCTGTATTGAAGGAGGGACATGTTGTAGTTCATATTATCTGCTCTGTAGTGAAGGAGGACATGTTTGTAGTTCATATTATCTGCTCTGTAGGTGAAGGAGGACATGTTTGTAGTTCATATTATCTGCTCTGTAGTGAAGGAGGACATTGTAGTTATTTCTTGCTCTGTCGTGAAGGGGACTTTGTCATATTATCTGCTCTTTAGTGAAGGAGGACAGGTTTGTAGTTCATATTATCTGCTCTGTGAGTGAAGGAGGACATGTTTGTAGTTCATATTATCTGCTCTGTAGTGAAGGAGGACATGTTTGTAGTTCATATTATCTGCTCTTTAGTGAGGAGGACATGTTTGTAGTTCATATTATCTGCTCTTTAGTGAAGGAGGACATGTTTGTAGTTCATTATATCTGCTCTGTAGTGAAGGAGGACATGTTTGTAGTTCATATTATCTGCTCTGTAGTGAAGGAGGACATGTTTGTAGTTCATATTATCTGCTCTTTAGTGAAGGAGGACATGTTTGTAGTTCTAGTATCTGCTCTGTAGTGAAGGAGGACATGTTTGTAGTTCATATATCGGCCTCTGTAGTGAAGGAGGACATGTTTGTAGTTCATTTATCGGGGGGGGGTGTAGTAGGGCTGCTCTTTAGTGAAGGAGGACATGTTTGTAGTTTCATATTATCTGCTCTTTAGTGAAGGAGGACATGTTTTGTAGTTCATATTATCTGCTCTTTAGTGAAGGAGGACATGTTTGTAGTTCATATTATCTGCTCTGTAGTGAAGGAGGACATGTTTGTAGTTCATATTATCTGCTCTGTAGTGAAGGAGGACATGTTTGTAGTTCATATTATCTGCTCTGTAGTGAAGGAGGACATGTTTGTAGTTCATATTATCTGCTCTGTAGTGAAGGAGGACATGTTTGTAGTTCATATTATCTGCTCTGTAGTGAGGAGGACATGTTTGTAGTTCATATTATCTGCTTCTTTAGTGAAGGGAGGACATGTTTTGTAGTTCATATTATCTGCTCTTTAGTGAAGGAGGACATGTTTGTAGTTCATATTATCTGCTCTGTAGTGAAGGAGGACATGTTTGTAGTTCATATTATCTGCTCTGTAGTGAAGGAGGACATGTTTGTAGTTCATATTATCTGCTCTGTAGTGAAGGAGGACATGTTTGTAGTTCATGTTATTGCTCTTTAGTGAGGAGGACATGTTTGTAGTTCATATTATCTGCTCTGTAGTGAAGGAGGACATGTTTGTAGTTCATTTATGCTCTTTAGTGAAGGAGGACATGTTTGTAGTTATAGTATCTGCTCTTTAGTGAAGGAGGACATGTTTGTAGTTCATATTATCTGCTCTGTGAAGGAGGACATGTTTGTAGTTCATATTATCTGCTCTTTAGTGAAGGAGGACATGTTTGTAGTTCATATTATCTGCTCTTTAGTGAGGAGGACATGTTTGTAGTTCATATTATCTGCTCTTTAGTGAAGGAGGACATGTTTGTAGTTCATATTATCTGCTCTTAGTGAAGGAGGACATGTTTGTAGTTATATTATCTGCTCTGTAGTGAAGGAGGACATGTTTTGTAGTTCATATTATCTGCTCTTAGTGAAGGAGGACATGTTTGTAGTTCATATTATCTGCTCTGTAGTGAAGGAGGACATGTTTGTAGTTCATATTATCTGCTCTGTAGTGAAGGAGGACATGTTTGTAGTTCATATTATCTGCTCTTAGTGAAGGAGGACATGTTTTGTAGTTCATATTATCTGCTCTTTAGTGAAGGAGGACATGTTTTGTAGTTCATATTATCTGCTCTGTAGTGAAGGAGGACAGTTTGTAGTTCATAGTATCTGCTCTGTAGTGAAGGAGGACATGTTTGTAGTTCATATTATCTGCTCTGTAGTGAAGGAGGACATGTTTGTAGTTCATATTATCTGCTCTTTGAGTGAAGGAGACATGTTTGTAGTTCATATTATCTGCTCTTTAGTGAAGGAGGACATGTTTGTAGTTCTATTTCGGCTCTTTAGTGAAGGAGGACATGTTTGTAGTTCATATTATCTGCTCTTAGTGAAGGAGGACATGTTTGTAGTTCATATATCTGCTCTTTAGTGAAGGAGGACAATGTTTGTAGTTCATATTATCTGCTCTGTAGTGAAGGAGGACATGTTTGTAGTTCATATTATCTGCTCTGTAGTGGAAGGAGGACATGTTTGTAGTTCATATTATCTGCTCTGTAGTGAAGGAGGACATGTTGTAGTTCATATTATCCTGCTCTGTAGTGAAGGAGGACATGTTTGTAGTTCATATTATCTGCTCTGTAAGTGAAGGAGGACATGTTTGTATTTCATATTATCTGCTCTGTAGTGAAGGAGGACATGTTTGTAGTTCATTTATCTGCTCTTTAGTGAAGGAGGACATGTTTTGTAGTTCATATTATCTGCTCTGTAGTGAAGGAGGACATGTTTGTAGTTCATATTATCTGCTCTGTAGTGAAGGAGGGACATGTTTGTAGTTCATATATTATCTGCTCTTTAGTGAAGGAGGACATGTTTGTAGTTCATATTATCTGCTCTTTAGTGAAGGGAGGGACATGTTTGTAGTTCATATTATCTGCTCTGTAGTGAAGGAGACATGTTTGTAGTTCATATTATCTGCTCTGTAGTGAAGGAGGACATGTTTGTAGTTCATATTATCTGCTCTTGTAGTGAAGGAGGACATGTTTGTAGTTCATATTATCTGCTCTGTAGTGAAGGAAACTGCTCTGTATGAAGGAGACATGTTTGTAATTCATAGTTAGTCTGCTTCGTTTAGTTGAAGGAGGACAATGTTTGTAGTTCATATTATCTGCTCTTTAGTGAAGGAGGACATGTTTTGTATTTCATGTATTAATCTGCTCTGTAGTGAAAGGAGGACATGTTTGTAAGTTCAATATTATCTGCTCTGTAGTGAAGGAGGACATGTTTGTAGTTCATATTATCTGCTCTGTAGTGAAGGAGGACATGTTTGTAGTTTCATATTATCTGCTCTTAGTGAAGGAGGACATGTTTGTAGTTCAATATTAATCTTCTCTGTTAGTGAAGGAGGACATGTTTGTAGTCAATATTATCTGCTCTTAGTGAAGGAGACATGTTTGTAGTTTCATATTATCTGCTCTGTAGTGAAGGAGGACATGTTTGTAGTTCATATTATCTGCTCTTTAGTGAAGGAGGACATGTTTGTAGTCATATTATCTGCTCTTTAGTGAAGGAGGACATGTTTGTAGTTCATATTATCTGCTCTTTAGTGAAGGAGGACATGTTTGTAGTTGTCAGATTATCTGCTCTGTAGTGAAGGAGGACATGTTTGTAGTTCATATATCTGCTCTTTAGTGAAGGAGGGACATGTTTTGTAGTTCATATTATCTGCTCTGTAGTGAAGGAGGACATGTTTGTAGTTCATATTATCTGCTCTGTAGTGAAGGAGGACATGTTTGTAGTTCATATTATCTGCCGCGTAGTGAAGGAGGACATTGTTTGTAGTTCAGATTACGGCTCTGTAGTGAAGAGGACATGTTTGTAGTTCATATTATCTGCCTCTGTAGTGAAGGGAGGACATGTTTGTAGTTCATATTATCTGCTCTGTAGTGAAGGAGGACATGTTTGTAGTTCATATTATCTGCTCTGTAGTGAAGGAGGACATGTTTGTAGTTCATATTATTCTGCTCTTTAGTGAAGGAGGACATGTTTGTAGTTCATATTATCTGCTCTGTAGTGAGGAGGACATGTTTGTAGTTCATATTATCTGCTCTGTAAGTGAAGGAGGACATGTTTGTAGTTCATATTATCTGCTCTGTAGTGAAGGAGGACATGTTTGTAGTTTCATATTATCTGCTCTTTAGTGAAGGAGGGACATGTTTGTAGTTCATAATTATCTGCTCTGTAGTGAAGGAGGACATGTTTGTAGTTCATATTATCTGCTCTGTAGTGAAGGAGGACATGTTTGTAGTTCATAGTATCTGCTCTTTAGTGAAGGAGGACATGTTTTGTAGTTCATATTATCTGCTCTGTAGTGAAGGAGACATGTTTGTAGTTCATATATCTGCTCTGTAGTGAAGGAGGACATGTTTTGTAGTTCATATATCTGTTCTGTAGTGAAGGAGGACATGTTTGTAGTTCATATTATCTGCTCTGTAGTGAGGAGGACATGTTTGTAGTTCATATTATCTGCTCTGTAGTGAAGGAGGACATGTTTGTAGTTCATATTATCTGCTCTGTAGTGAAGGAGGACATGTTTGTAGTTCATATTTATCTGCTCTGTAGTGAAGGGACATGTTTGTAGTTCATATTATCTGCTCTGTAGTGAAGGAGGACATGTTTGTAGTTCATTTCTCTGCTCTGTAGTGAAGGAGGACATGTTTTAGTTCATATTATCTGCTCTGTAGTGAAGGAGGACATGTTTGTAGTTCATATTAATCTGCTCTGTAGTGAAGGAGGACATGTTTGTAGTTCATATTATCTGCTCTGTAGTGAAGGAGGACATGTTTGTAGTTCATATTATCTGCTCTGTAGTGAAGGAGGACATGTTTGTAGTTCATATTATCTGCTCTGTAGTGAAGGAGGACATGTTTGTAGTTCATATTATCTGCTCTGTAGTGAAGGAGGACATGTTTGTAGTTCATATTATCTGCTCTTAGTGAAGGAGGACATGTTTGTAGTTCATATTATCTGCTCTGTAGTGAAGGAGGACATGTTTGTAGTTCATATTATCTGCTCTGTAGTGAAGGAGGACATGTTTGTAGTTCATATTATCTGCTCTGTAGTGAAGGAGACATGTTTGTAGTTCATATTATCTGCTCTGTAGTGAAGGAGGACATGTTTGTAGTTCATATTATCTGCTCTGTAAGTGAAGGAGGGACATGTTTGTAGTTCATATTATCTGCTCTGTAGTGAAGGAGGACATGTTTGTAGTTCATATTAATCTGCTCTGTAGTGAAGGAGGACATGTTTGTAGTTCATATTATCTGCTCTGTAGTGAAGGAGGACATGTTTGTAGTTTCATATTATCTGCTCGTAGTGAAGGAGGACATGTTTGTAGTTCATATTATCTGCTCTGTAGTGAAGGAGGACATGTTTGTAGTTCATATTATCTGCTCTGTAGTGAAGGAGGACATGTTTGTAGTTTCATATTATCTGCTCTGTAGTGAAGGAGGACATGTTTGTAGTTCATATTATCTGCTCTGTAGTGAAGGAGGACATGTTTGTAGTTCATATTATCTGCTCTGTAGTGAAGGAGGACATGTTTGTAGTTCATATTATCTGCTCTTTAGTGAAGGAGGACATGTTTGTAGTTCATATTATCTGCTCTTTAGTGAAGGAGGACATGTTTGTAGTTCATATTATCTGCTCTGTAGTGAAGGAGGACATGTTTGTAGTTCATATTATCTGCTCTGTAGTGAAGGAGGACATGTTTGTAGTTCATATTATCTGCTCTTTAGTGAAGGAGGACATGTTTGTAGTTCATATTATCTGCTCTTAGTGAAGGAGGACATGTTTGTAGTTCATATTATCTGCTCTGTAGTGAAGGAGGACATGTTTGTAGTTCATATTATCTGCTCTGTAGTGAAGGAGGACATGTTTGTAGTTCATATTATCTGCTCTGTAGTCAGGGTCGGCTCTAGAACAAATCGAATGGGGGGGCAATCATTTACCCAAGGGGGGGCACACACTGCCGTCAACAACCAACACACACACACACACCAACACAACTTCAATTTTAAAAAACATGCTGTAAAGTCTATTGTCTTTCACACACATTGCAGGGGTGTAGTGCTATTGTATAGCGCACCTATGACTTGTGCATACATGTACCGTTGTGGCTGGCACGACCACCAAAACAGAAACATATAAGGACAGAGGGTGGCGTTTTCTCATACTTATATTCTGCACAAACTGTGCTGTTGTATTTGCTGTAAAGTGTCTTTACTGTAGGTTATTTTTTTATTATATGTAGGCTACAGCACTTTGGCTCTACCAAAAATCGTTGAAAAATGTGCTATATAAATAAAACTTGATTTGATTTGATATGGACATAGGCCACATATAAACAAGTAGGGCTGGGCGATTTTTTCGGTTTTAACGATATATTTGCAATTTTTACTTTCCTACGGTTTGTGAAATGGCTGAACCGAAAATCGCGATTTAAAAACATTTCTAGACTCCGCAGATTTGTTTTGCTTTAAGGGACTCCGTAGTAGCTTACTCTCTCACTTTCCAGAACGCGCACAAAACTCAGCCACATTGCCTGTGACTACCCGATCTGCAGCTCTGTGTACACATATATCACTTAAATTATTCAATACATCATTTGTACTGAAGTATTCAAGAGTAAATAAAGTAAATAAAGTTTAATATAAATGATTTGCTGTGGCCAATTGTTTTCATTGCATTTACAGACCCGTGTAAATCTCTGATACCACCCAATGAATGCATTGACTTGCTTGTAGAACCACGCTACACAAAACAGATAGCAACACCTATACAAACTATTTAAAAAAAAGGGGCTACCTATATAAAGTATATAAATATTTTTTTTTTTTCAAAATACCAAAAAGATCCTGCATTTTAGCCATGCCTCATTTCGCTCCATTTGCTTTTTCCAGCGCTGTTTTTGCAGGGGCTGATTCTGTGAGCTGCAGCTGACCACGCCCCCCTGCAGGAGAGGGGAGCGTGCTTTAGATCAGCTGCTGGGCGGTCTGTAGAGGGGGAGGAAAAGAGATCTCCGTCCTCCGTGTTTTATTCTTATAGAAGTAAGAAGAGAAGTAATGGGGCAGAAACCCTCCTTTTTACGCAGCGGTCCAGACATAGACATCAAACGGCGACACATATTCAGTGTGCAGTTCCTTTGGCATTAGGGCAGGGATATCTAGATACTTTCCAAGGTCTGACATCATGAAGTGTGCTACTTTTAAAGCAAGCAGCGATGTTTTCAAATCTGTAATCAAAAAGCTCCTCAAAAACACTATCGAAGAAGTTCCTGCCGTTGCTACGTTAGTTCAAACAGTAACAACGGACTACTTTTCTTAGCGGATGCTTGTCAATTTAAATCAATACATAAAACTATTTTTTAAATCAATAAAATCATTTTCTAAATCCATAAAAGCATTTCAATTAATATTGGGAGTCATGTCGTTACTTTGTTGAGAATGTGGCCATGTAATAAGCGGGATAATGTGCACATTGCATAATGTGCCTTCATGCCGATCTAGATCCCTCCGCAAAAAAAACGGCTCGTTCGCGGGCGAGAGCCGGCTCCCGTCGTTCACTTAAAAGAGCCTTGGTCTGGTTTGTTTAGAAAAAAACAGAAAAAAATCGAGGTTTAAATCGAAAATGGTCCATTAGTTAGAAAAAAATTGCGATTTTATTTTTAGGCCAAATCGCCCAGCCCTAATAACAAGTGTGCAAATGTATTTAGTATCCTATCCATGTGAACATGTTTTAGGTGGGGGTGGACCTAACCTCCTCTAGGAGGGTCTGGGGGCATGCTGCCCCGGGAAGATTATTTTTAAAATATTGAAGTTAAATGCATCAATCTGGTGCACTTTGAGAGCAAAATGAAGAGATCTATGGAAAGCCTACATCTCTCAGCATTCCATATGAAACAGAACTGTACACAGATTTACTTTTTCTTTATGGATATTTTACTAATCATTCCCCTTTTAAACTGTATTCTTGTGTTACTGTCCTATAGTATTTCATACCCGTTTTTCATTTATTCTCTCTTTAATAACTATAATGATCATATAAAGGTATTCCTCGAAAATACTTACATAAATGGTGACCAAACTGTTTGAGACCCACTGAGATAACTTACACTAAAGTGAACTATCTAAACACTGAGAGAGTCCTTACCTCACTGAGCTGATGTTATAAGATCCCCTCAGTCTGACAGGAGAGGACTCTCCTCCACCTTGGTGTAGAAACAGCCCTTTATATTCGTTAGCATAGCTAGCTAACCAGATGCTAACAACATTCCACGTTACCGCTCGCGAACTCACAAAATGCGCTCGTGCCACACACACAGAGCCGAGCTTGAATGAAACACAGAGACCCAGAAGTAGGCTACTTGTACTGTACTGTATATCATATTATTTTCGATGGCTTTACTGTATAATCAGTGTAACAGATGAACAGATCGCCACGGGGCTTTCATCAAAACACACAGCCATGTAATGATAACAAAAAAAAGGTCGGGGGTCATTGGTCAAGCAATACACCAATCAGAGAGCAGCAGTGAGCACACCTCAGGCTGTGTTTTATATTTGTATTATTTATTTCTGATGTATTTCACACAAAAAACCTTTAGTGGAAACGTTTTCACTTATATGATTAAAAAAAGAAAAAACGGCAAAGTGGTAAGGCTTGCCAACCCTGCGTTGGGGGGGCACAGTGACTCATTTGGGGGGGCATGGCCCGCGAATGACCCCCCATGACGCCGACCCTGTCTGTAGTGAAGGAGGACATGTTTGTAGTTCATATTATCTGCTCTGTAGTGAAGGATGACATGTTTGTAGTTCATATTATCTGCTCTGTAGTGAAGGAGGACATGTTTGTAGTTCATATTATCTGCTCTGTAGTGAAGGAGGACATGTTTGTAGTTCATATTATCTGCTCTTTAGTGAAGGAGGACATGTTTGTAGTTCATATTATCTGCTCTGTAGTGAAGGAGGACATGTTTGTAGTTCATATTATCTGCTCTGTAGTGAAGGAGGACATGTTTGTAGTTCATATTATCTGCTCTGTAGTGAAGAAGGACATGTTTGTAGTTCATATTATCTGCTCTTTAGTGAAGGAGGACATGTTTGTAGTTCATATTATCTGCTCTTTAGTGAAGGAGGACATGTTTGTAGTTCATATTATCTGCTCTGTAGTGAAGGAGGACATGTTTGTAGTTCATATTATCTGCTCTTTAGTGAAGGAGGGACATGTTTGTAGTTCATATTATCTGCTCTTTAGTGAAGGAGGACATGTTTGTAGTTCATATTATCTGCTCTGTAGTGAAGGATGACATGTTTGTAGTTCATATTATCTGCTCTGTAGTGAAGGAGGACATGTTTTGTAGTTCATATTATCTGCTCTGTAGTGAAGGAGGACATGTTTGTAGTTCATATTATCTGCTCTGTAGTGAAGGAGGACATGTTTGTAGTTCATATTATCTGCTCTGTAGTGAAGGGAGGACATGTTTGTAGTTCATATTATCTGCTCTGTAGTGAAGGAGGACATGTTTGTAGTTCATATTATCTGCTCTGTAGTGAAGGAGGACATGTTTGTAGTTCATATTATCTGCTCTGTAGTGAAGGAGGACATGTTTGTAGTTCATATTATCTGCTCTTTAGTGAAGGAGGACATGTTTGTAGCTGTGTGTGTGAAGCTGTGTGTGTGTGACCCCATGCATGTGTGAAGCTGTGTGTGTGACCCCATGCATGTGTGAAGCTGTGTGTGTGTGTGTGTGTGACCCATGCATGTGTGAAGCTGTGTGTGTGTGTGACCATGCATGTGTGAAGCTGTGTGTGTGTGTGACCCATGCATGTGTGAAGCTGTGTGTGTGTGACCCCATGCATGTGTGAAGCTGTGTGTGTGTGACCATGCATGTGTGAAGCTGTGTGTGTGTGACCCCATGCATGTGTGAAGCTGTGTGTGTGTGTGACCCCATGCATGTGTGAAGCTGTGTGTGAGACCCCATGCATGTGTGAAGCTGTGTGTGAGACCCCATGCATGTGTGAAGCTGTGTGTGTGTGTGACCCTATGCATGTGTGAAGCTGTGTGTGTGTGTGACCATGCATGTGTGAAGCTGTGTGTGTGTGACCCCATGCATGTGTGAAGCTGTGTGTGTGTGACCCCATGCATGTGTGAAGCTGTGTGTGTGTGTGACCCCATGCATGTGTGAAGCTGTGTGTGTGTGACCCCATGCATGTGTGAAGCTGTGTGTGTGTGACCCCATGCATGTGTGAAGCTGTTGTGTGGTGT